>NW_028317987.1:0-197500 GCF_062004578.1 Staurois parvus
CGGGGCCTGTACAGGAGGATGGGGGAGGGGGGCTGAGGCATGATGGGAAATGTAGTCTGTCCCCAAAACTACGCACAATTCCCAACATCCATCACTCTGTAGGAAGAAAAAGTGAGAGGAGATAAGGATCCTTATCTACAGAACATAAGGATCCTTATCTACAGGAGAACATAAGGATCCTTATCTACAGGAGAACATAAGGATCCTTATCTACAGGAGAACATAAGGATCCTTATCTACAGGAGGGAATAAGGATCCTTATCTACAGGAGGACATAAAGATCCTTATCCCTAGAGGAAATCTAATGATACAATGTATACAATTCCAGGAAGAGATAAGGATCCTTATCTACAGGAGGGAATAAGGATCCTTATCTACAGGAGGGAATAAGGATCCTTATCTACAGGAGGGAATAAGGATCCTTATCTACAGGAGGGAATAAGGATCCTTATCTACAGGAGGAAATAAGGATCCTTATCTGCAGGAGGGAATAAGGATCCTTATCTACAGGAGGACATAAGGATCCTTATCTACAGGAGGACATAAGGATCCTTATCTCTATAGAAGAGGAAATCTACTGATACAATGTATACAATTACAGGAGGAAATAAGGATCCTTATCTGCAGGAGGGAATAAGGATCCTTATATACAGGAGGACATAAGGATCCCTTATCTACAGGAGGACATAAGGATCCTTATCTCTATAGAAGAGGAAATCTACTGATACAATGTATACAATTACAGGAGGAAATAAGGATCCTTATCTACAGGAGGACATAAGGATCCTTATCTACAGGAGGACATAAGGATCCTTATCTCTATAGAAGAGGAAATCTAATGATACAATGTATACAATTCCAGGAGGACATAAGGATCCTTATCTACAGGAGGACATAAGGATCCTTATCTACAAGAGGACATAAGGATCCTTATCTCTATAGAAGAGGAAATCTAATGATACAATGTATACAATTACAGGAGGAAATAAGGATCCTTATCTGCAGGAGGGAATAAGGATCCTTATATACAGGAGGACATAAGGATCCTTATCTACAGGAGGACATAAGGATCCTTATCTCTATAGAAGAGGAAATCTACTGATACAATGTATACAATTACAGGAGGAAATAAGGATCCTTATCTACAGGAGGACATAAGGATCCTTATCTACAGGAGGACATAAGGATCCTTATCTCTATAGAAGAGGAAATCTAATGATACAATGTATACAATTCCAGGAGGACATAAGGATCCTTATCTACAGGAGGACATAAGGATCCTTATCTACAAGAGGACATAAGGATCCTTATCTCTATAGAAGAGGAAATCTAATGATACAATGTATACAATTACAGGAGGAAATAAGGATCCTTATCAACAGGAGGGAATAAGGATCCTTATCTACAGGAGGACATAAGGATCCTTATCTCTATAGAAGAGAAAATCTAATGATAGAATGTATACAATTACAGGAGAAGATAAAGATCCTTATCTACAGGAGGGAATAAGGATCCTTATCTACAGGAGGACATAATGATTATCTACAATCTACAGGTGAACATAAGGATCCTTATCTACAGGATGGAACAAGGATCCTTATCTACAGGAGGGAACAAGGATCCTTATCTACAGGAGGGAACAAGGATCCTTATCTACAGGAGGGAACAAGGATCCTTATCTACAGGAGGGAATAAGGATCCTTATCTACAGGAGGGAATAAGGATCCTTATCTACAGGAGGGAATAAGGATCCTTATCTACAGGATGGAACAAGGATCCTTATCTACAGGAGGGAACAAGGATCCTTATCTACAGGATGGAACAAGGATCCTTATCTACAGGAGGGAACAAGGATCCTTATCTACAGGAGGGAACAAGGATCCTTATCTACAGGAGGGAATAAGGATCCTTATCTACAGGAGGGAATAAGGATCCTTATCTACAGGAGGGAATAAGGATCCTTATCTACAGGAGAACATGTGGATCCTTATCTCTATAGAAGAGAAAATCTAATGATACAATGTATACAATTCCAGGAGAACATAAGGATCCTTATCTACAGGAGGACATAAGGATCCTTATCTCTATAGAAGAGAAAATCTAATGATACAATGTATACAATTACAGGAGGAAATAAGGATCCTTATCTACAGGAGGGAATAAGGATCCTTATCTACAGGAGGACATAAGGATCCTTATCTCTATAGAAGAGGAAATCTAATGATACAATCTATACAATTCCAGGAGGACATAAGGATCCTTATCTACAGGAGGACATAAGGATCCTTATCTACAGGAGGACATAAGGATCCTTATCTCTATAGAAGAGAAAATCTAATGATACAATGTATACAATTACAGGAGGAAATAAGGATCCTTATCTACAGGAGGAAATAAGGATCCTTATCTACAGGACAACATAAGGATCCTTATCTCTATAGAAGAGGAAATCTAATGATACAATGGATACAATTCCAGGAGGAGATAAGGATCTTTATCTACAGGAGGACATAAGGATCCTTATCTACAGGACGACATAAGGATCCTTATCTACAAGAGGACATAAGGATCCTTATCTCTATAGAAGAGGAAATCTAATGATACAATGTATACAATTCCAGGAGGAAATAAGGATCCTTATCTACAGGAGGACATAAAGATCCTTATCCCTAGAGGAAATCTAATGATAGAATATATACAATTCTGGGAGGAAATAAGGATCCTTATCTACAGGAGGAATTAAGGATCGTTATCTCTATAGAAGAGGAAATCTAATGATAAAATATATACAATTCCAGGAGGAAATAAGGATCCTTATCCGCGGAGGAAGAGGACATCTAATGATACAATTCCAGGAGGAAATAAGGATCCTTATCTACAGGAGGACATAAGGATCCTTATCTCTATAGAAGAGGAAATCTAATGATACAATGTATACAATTCCAGGAGGAGATAAGGATCCTTATCTACAGGAGGAATTAAGGATCCTTATCTCTATAGAAGAGGACATCTATGAATATAATATATACAATTCCAGGTGGAAATAAGGATCCTTATCTACAGGAAGAAATAAGGATCCTTATCTGTGGAGGAAGAGGAAATTTGATTGGTTTGAATTACTGAAGGAATGTTGAGATTGCAGAGAACAGCAAATCATGTGCAAGGAAAATGTTTTGCTCCCACCTTATTGGATGATTGAAGTCCTCCCAACTCCCCAGGGTGGGGACAAGTGTCAGGAGTAGGGAAGGTCACCATGAGTTTGGTTCCTGGACCCTCCATGCAGCCTGCTCACTGTATAGAGGAGTGCTCAGAGAACGCTCCCTACAGGACACACCTGGCCCGAAACAGGAACAGAGATTGTGGAAAACACAAAATACAGGACACACAGGAACTGGTCTTTCCCCGGTACCCCTTCTCCCGCACACACATTGGTCTCTCCCCCGTATCCCTCCTCCCACACACACATTGGTCTCTCCCCCGTATCCCTCCTCCCGCACACACATTGGTCTCTTCCCCGTATCCCTCCTCCCACACACACATTGGTCTCTTCCCCGTATCCCTCCTCCCGCACACACATTGGTCTCTTCCCCGTATCCCTCCTCCAGCACACACATTGGTCTCTCCCTGGTATCCCTCCTCCAGCACACACATTGGTCTCTCCCGGTACCCCTCCTCAGGCACACACATTGGTCTCTCCCTGGGACCCCTCCTCTGGCACACACATTGGTCTCTCCCTGGGACCCCTCCTCTGGCACACACATTGGTCTCTCCCCGGTACCCCTCCTCCGGAACACACACTGGTCTCTCCCCCGTATCCCTCCTCCAGCACAAACATTGGTCTTTCCCTCGTATCCCTCCTCCGGAACACACATTGGTCTCTCCCCCGTACCCCTCCTCCCGCACACACATTGGTCTCTTCCCCGTATCCCTCCACTGGAACACACATTGGTCTCTCCCTGGTATCCCTCCCCGGCACACACATTGGTCTCTCCCCCGTATCCCTCCTCCGGCACACACATCGGTCTCTCCCCCGTATCCCTCCACCGGCACACACATCGGTCTCTCCCCCGTATCCCTCCTCCGGCACACACATCGGTCTCTCCCCCGTATCCCTCCTCCGACACACACATCGGTCTCTCCCCCGTGTCCTTCCTCTGGCATACACATTGGTCTTTCCCCGGTATCCCTCCTCCCGCACACACATTGGTCTCTCCCCGATATCCCTCCTCCGACACACACATCGGTCTCTCCCCCGTGTCCTTCCTCCGGCATACACATTGGTCTTTCCCCGGTATCCCTCCTCCCGCACACACATTGGTCTCTCCCCGATATCCCTCCTCCGAAACACACACATCGGTCTCTCCCCCGTATCCCTCCTCTGGCACACACATCGGTCTCTCCCCTGTATCCCTTCACTGGCACACACATTGGTCTTTCCCTCGTATCCCTCCTCCGGAACACACATTGGTCTCTCCCCTGTACCCCTCCTCCCGCACACACATTGGTCTCTTCCCCGTATCCCTCCTCCGGCACACACATCGGTCTCTCCCCCGTGTCCCTCCTCCGGCACACACATCGGTCTCTCCCCCGTATCACTCCTCCGGCACACACATCGGTCTCTCCCCCGTATCCCTCCTCCGGCACACACATCGGTCTCTCCCCCGTATCCCTCCTCCCGCACACACATCGGTCTCTCCCCCGTATCCCTCCTCTGGCACACACATCGGTCTCTCCCCCGTATCCCTCCTCCGACACACACATTGGTCTCTCCCCGATATCCCTCCTCCAACACACACATCGGTCTCTCCCCCGTGTCCTTCCTCTGGCATACACATTGGTCTTTCCCCGGTATCCCTCCTCCCACACACACATTGGTCTCTCCCCGATATCCCTCCTCCGACACACACATCGGTCTCTCCCCCGTGTCCTTCCTCTGGCATACACATTGGTCTTTCCCCGGTATCCCTCCTCCAGCACACACATTGGTCTCTCCCCTGTATCCCTCCTCCGGCACACACATCGGTCTCTCCCCGGTATCCCTCCTCCGGCACACACATTGGTCTTTCCCTGGTATCCCTCCTCCGACACACACATTGGTCTCTCCCCGATATCCCTCCTCCGACACACACATCGGTCTCTCCCCCGTGTCCTTCCTCTGGCATACACATTGGTCTTTCCCCGGTATCCCTCCTCCCGCACACACATTGGTCTCTCCCTGGCATCCCTCCACCAGCACACACATCAGTCTCTCCCCGTATCCCTCCTCCAGCACACACATCGGTCTCTCCCCCGGCACACACATCGGTCTCTCCCCCGTATCCCTCCTCCAACACACACATCGGTCTCTCCCCCGTGTCCTTCCTCTGGCATACACATTGGTCTTTCCCCGGTATCCCTCCTCCCGCACACACATTGGTCTCTCCCCGATATCCCTCCTCCCGCACACACATTGGTCTCTCCCCAGTATCCCTCCTCCGGCACACACATCGGTCTCTCCCCTGTATCCCTCCTCCGGCACACACATTGGTCTCTCCCCGATATCCCTCCTCCGGCACACACATTGGTCTCTCCCCTGTGTCCCTCCTCCGGCACACACATCGGTCTCTCCCCCGTGTCCCTCCTCCGGCACACACATCGGTCTCTCCCCCGTGTCCCTCCTCCGGCACACACATCGGTCTCTCCCCCGTGTCCCTCCTCCGGCACACACATCGGTCTCTCCCCCGTGTCCCTCCTCCGGCACACACATCGGTCTCTCCCCCGTGTCCCTCCTCCGGCACACACATCGGTCTCTCCCCCGTGTCCTTCCTCCGGCACACACATCGGTCCCTCCCCCGTGTCCTTCCTCCGGCACACACATCGGTCTCTCCCCCGTGTCCTTCCTCCGGCACACACATTGGTCTCTCCCCGATATCCCTCCTCCCACACACACATTGGTCTCTCCCCGGTATCCCTCCTCCAGCACACACATCGGTCCCTCCCCCGTGTCCTTCCTCCGGCACACACATCGGTCCCTCCCCCGTGTCCTTCCTCCGGCACACACATCGGTCTCTCCCCCGTGTCCTTCCTCCGGCACACACATTGGTCTCTCCCCGATATCCCTCCTCCCACACACACATTGGTCTCTCCCCGGTATCCCTCCTCCAGCACACACATTGGTCTCTCCCTGGTATCCCTCCTCCAGCACATACCCCTGTCCCCAGTATCGCCCTCTCAGCACCCAATATATCTGCTTTAACCTCTCAGCACCTCCTCTGCTCATGTGCATCCATCTCTCAGCTGTCAGCACATGTGCAATAACCCCTCAGCTGCCAGTCTCAGGGACATATACAATCATGTAATTTTGTGTAGCTGTAATTGAATCAGAGTGTAAGCTCCTGTGGTGCAGTCACACACGGAAATACAGGGGTTCCAATATTTAACCTCATACAAAGCTTTTATTATACTGTAGTCAGTAATGTCTCATGATTTCCCACGACTCTTCTTTGCTGGATTGGAGGCACTGTGTGAGCGTCGTCCTCTGCCTCGGCCAGGTCTGCCACGCCCAATATGGGCACCAGCTGGCATAGTGGTGGGTAGGGTAGAGGACTGTCCATTGGCCCCAGGCTGATTGTCTGGCCGAGGCATGCTGGCTACTTGCTGAATGATGTGAACCAGCTGCTGGAAGCCACTTTGCATGTTAGTAGAAAGATTCCTTAGAATGACATTTGTCTGCCTCAGCGTGGCTGTCTGGGCCTTTACGCAGGCTGAGAGCTGGCGGAGCGAACGTTCTAGAGTTGTATCTGCCTGGTGAGGGTCTAGATCGTTCTGTGATGGAACGGAGCTGGACTGCTGGGAGTCACATTGGGCTTCAGAAATGTCCCCATTTTCTTGGCTATCCTGGTCACTGAACAGGTCATATTTCTCTGTGGTGGCCAGAGAGGTCTCCTCCGCCATGTCCTCCTTCCCCGGTGCGCAGTCCACTTTCCGTCCGCCATCATTCAGGCTCCGTCTGATGGGAAGTGCTAAGGAAAGAAGAGCAATAGTTAGACTTTGTCCATTACTAAAAGGGAACTCTGAACTCTACCCCCACCAACCTACCACCACCCCCCCCCCCCACGCATGATAAGAGCTAAGAAGGCCTTCTACCTTTCCAACTCTTAGTGCAAGTCTTCCCTATTCACTTCTACCACAGCTAATGGTTTGTGTCTGTTCATCAACATCATCAGCAGACAGACTGCTGGTACACCGAGGTCTAATAACCCCCCTGGAATGTACGACAAGCCAAAGGGTGAAGGAGGATAGCCCGGGGATGTGAGAGCTGCTCCATGTCACGGAATAGACATTCATCTAAAGAGGTCCTATACTGAAAACCCCCCCATGGAGTAAGGAGCCATCCCCTACAATGTGTACAATGATCAGCCGAACATAACTCTTCCAGAGACCCCGTCCATGATGTGAGGAGCCTTCCCCCAACATAGTGTACAATGATCAGCCGAACTCTTCCAGAGACCCCGTCCATGATGTGAGGAGCCTTCCCCCAACATAGTGTACAATGATCAGCCGAACATAACTCTTCCAGAGACCCCGTCCATGATGTGAGGAGCCTTCCCCCAACATAGTGTACAATGATCAGCCGAACATAACTCTTCCAGAGACCTCGTCCATGATGTGAGGAGCCTTCCCCCAACATAGTGTACAATGATCAGCCGAACATAACTCTTCCAGAGACCCCGTCCATGATGTGCGGAGCCTTCCCCCAACATAGTGTACAATGATCAGCCGAACTCTTCCAGAGACCCCGTCCATGATGTGAGGAGCCTTCCCCCAACATAGTGTACAATGATCAGCCGAACATAACTCTTCCAGAGACCCCGTCCATGATGTGAGGAGCCTTCCCCCAACATAGTGTACAATGATCAGCCGAACATAACTCTTCCAGAGACCTCGTCCATGATGTGAGGAGCCTTCCCCCAACATAGTGTACAATGATCAGCCGAACATAACTCTTCCAGAGACTCCGTCCATGATGTGCGGAGCCTTCCCCCAACATAGTGTACAATGATCAGCCGAACTCTTCCAGAGACCCCGTCCATGATGTGAGGAGCCTTCCCCCAACATAGTGTACAATGATCAGCCGAACATAACTCTTCCAGAGACCCCGTCCATGATGTGAGGAGCCTTCCCCTAACAAAGTGTACAATGATCAGCCGAACATAACTCTTCCAGAGACCCCGTCCATGATGTGAGGAGCCTTCCCCCAACATAGTGTACAATGATCAGCCGAACGTAACTCTTCCAGAGACCCCGTCCATGATGTGAGGAGCATTTCCCCAACATAGTGTACAATGATCAACCGAACATAACTCTTCCAGAGACCCCGTCCATGATGTGAGGAGCCTTCCCCCAACATAGTGTACAATGATCAGCCGTACATAACTCTTCCAGAGACCCCGTCCATGATGTGAGGAGCCTTCCCCCAACATAGTGTACAATGATCAGCCGTACATAACTCTTCTAGAGACCCCGTCCATGATGTGAGGAGTCTTCCCCCAACATAGTGTACAATGATCAGCCGAACTCTTCCAGAGACCCCGTCCATGATGTGAGGAGCCTTCCCCCAACATAGTGTACAATGATCAGCCGAACTCTTCCAGAGACCCCGTCCATGATGTGAGGAGCCTTCCCCCAACATAGTGTACAATGATCAGCCGAACATAACTCTTCCAGAGACCCCGTCCATGATGTGAGGAGCCTTCCCCCAACATAGTGTACAATGATCAGCCGAACATAACTCTTCCAGAGACCCCGTCCATGATGTGAGGAGCCTTCCCCCAACATAGTGTACAATGATCAGCCGAACTCTTCCAGAGACCCCGTCCATGATGTGAGGAGCCTTCCCCCAACATAGTGTACAATGATCAGCCGAACGTAACTCTTCCAGAGACCCCGTCCATGATGTGAGGAGCCTTCCCCCAACAAAGTGTACAATGATCAGCCGAACTCTTCCAGAGACCCCGTCCATGATGTGAGGAGCCTTCCCCCAACAAAGTGTACAATGATCAGCCAAACTCTTCCAGAGACCCCGTCCATGATGTGAGGAGCCTTCCCCCAACATAGTGTACAATGATCAGCCGAACATAACTCTTCCAGAGACCCCGTCCATGATGTGAGGAGCCTTCCCCCAACATAGTGTACAATGATCAGCCGAACTCTTCCAGAGACCCCGTCCATGATGTGAGGAGCCTTCCCCCAACATAGTGTACAATGATCAGCCGAACATAACTCTTCCAGAGACCCCGTCCATGATGTGAGGAGCCTTCCCCCAACATAGTGTACAATGATCAGCCGAACATAACTCTTCCAGAGACCCCGTCCATGATGTGAGGAGCCTTCCCCCAACATAGTGTACAATGATCAGCCGAACATAACTCTTCCAGAGACCCCGTCCATGATGTGAGGAGCCTTCCCCCAACATAGTGTACAATGATCAGCCGAACATAACTCTTCCAGAGACCCCGTCCATGATGTGAGGAGCATTTCCCCAACATAGTGTACAATGATCAGCCGAACATAACTCTTCCAGAGACCCCGTCCATGATGTGAGGAGCCTTCCCCCAACATAGTGTACAATGATCAGCCGAACATAACTCTTCCAGAGACCCCGTCCATGATGTGAGGAGCCTTCCCCCAACATAGTGTACAATGATCAGCCGAACATAACTCTTCCAGAGACCCCGTCCATGATGTGAGGAGCCTTCCCCCAACATAGTGTACAATGATCAGCCGAACGTAACTCTTCCAGAGACCCCGTCCATGATGTGAGGAGCTTTCCCCCAACATAGTGTACAATGATCAGCCGAACATAACTCTTCCAGAGACCCCGTCCATGATGTGAGGAGCCTTCCCCCAACATAGTGTACAATGATCTGCCGTACATAACTCTTCCAGAGACCCCGTCCATGATGTGAGGAGCCTTCCCCCAACATAGTGTACAATGATCAGCCGAACTCTTCCAGAGACCCCGTCCATGATGTGAGGAGCATTTCCCCAACATAGTGTACAATGATCAGCCGAACATAACTCTTCCAGAGACCCCGTCCATGATGTGAGGAGCCTTCCCCCAACATAGTGTACAATGATCAGCCGAACATAACTCTTCCAGAGACCCCGTCCATGATGTGAGGAGCCTTCCCCCAACATAGTGTACAATGATCAGCCGAACTCTTCCAGAGACCCCGTCCATGATGTGAGGAGCATTTCCCCAACATAGTGTACAATGATCAGCCGAACATAACTCTTCCAGAGACCCCGTCCATGATGTGAGGAGCCTTCCCCCAACATAGTGTACAATGATCAGCCGAACGTAACTCTTCCAGAGACCCCGTCCATGATGTGAGGAGCCTTCCCCCAACATAGTGTACAATGATCTGCCGTACATAACTCTTCCAGAGACCCCATCCATGATGTGAGGAGCCTTCCCCCAACATAGTGTACAATGATCAGCCGAACATAACTCTTCCAGAGACCCCGTCCATGATGTGAGGAGCCTTCCCCCAACAAAGTGTACAATGATCAGCCGAACTCTTCCAGAGACCCCGTCCATGATGTGAGGAGCCTTCCCCCAACATAGTGTACAATGATCAGCCGAACATAACTCTTCCAGAGACCCTGTCCATGATGTGAGGAGCCTTCCCCCAACATAGTGTACAATGATCAGCCGAACATAACTCTTCCAGAGACCCCATCCATTATGTGAGGAGCCTTCCCCCAACATAGTGTACAATGATCAGCCGAACTCTTCCAGAGACCCCGTCCATGATGTGAGGAGCCTTCCCCCAACATAGTGTACAATGATCAGCCGAACTCTTCCAGAGACCCCGTCCATGATGTGAGGAGCATTTCCCCAACATAGTGTACAATGATCAGCCGAACATAACTCTTCCAGAGACCCCGTCCATGATGTGAGGAGCCTTCCCCCAACATAGTGTACAATGATCAGCCGAACGTAACTCTTCCAGAGACCCCGTCCATGATGTGAGGAGCCTTCCCCCAACATAGTGTACAATGATCTGCCGTACATAACTCTTCCAGAGACCCCGTCCATGATGTGAGGAGCCTTCCCCCAACATAGTGTACAATGATCAGCCGAACATAACTCTTCCAGAGACCCCGTCCATGATGTGAGGAGCCTTCCCCCAACATAGTGTACAATGATCAGCCGAACGTAACTCTTCCAGAGACCCCGTCCATGATGTGAGGAGCTTTCCCCCAACATAGTGTACAATGATCAGCCGAACATAACTCTTCCAGAGACCCCGTCCATGATGTGAGGAGCCTTCCCCCAACATAGTGTACAATGATCTGCCGTACATAACTCTTCCAGAGACCCCGTCCATGATGTGAGGAGCCTTCCCCCAACATAGTGTACAATGATCAGCCGAACTCTTCCAGAGACCCCGTCCATGATGTGAGGAGCATTTCCCCAACATAGTGTACAATGATCAGCCGAACATAACTCTTCCAGAGACCCCGTCCATGATGTGAGGAGCCTTCCCCCAACATAGTGTACAATGATCAGCCGAACATAACTCTTCCAGAGACCCCGTCCATGATGTGAGGAGCCTTCCCCCAACATAGTGTACAATGATCAGCCGAACTCTTCCAGAGACCCCGTCCATGATGTGAGGAGCATTTCCCCAACATAGTGTACAATGATCAGCCGAACATAACTCTTCCAGAGACCCCGTCCATGATGTGAGGAGCCTTCCCCCAACATAGTGTACAATGATCAGCCGAACGTAACTCTTCCAGAGACCCCGTCCATGATGTGAGGAGCCTTCCCCCAACATAGTGTACAATGATCAGCCGAACATAACTCTTCCAGAGACCCCATCCATTATGTGAGGAGCCTTCCCCCAACATAGTGTACAATGATCTGCCGTACATAACTCTTCCAGAGACCCCGTCCATGATGTGAGGAGCCTTCCCCCAACAAAGTGTACAATGATCAGCCGAACTCTTCCAGAGACCCCGTCCATGATGTGAGGAGCCTTCCCCCAACATAGTGTACAATGATCAGCCGAACATAACTCTTCCAGAGACCCTGTCCATGATGTGAGGAGCCTTCCCCCAACATAGTGTACAATGATCAGCCGAACATAACTCTTCCAGAGACCCCATCCATTATGTGAGGAGCCTTCCCCCAACATAGTGTACAATGATCAGCCGAACTCTTCCAGAGACCCCGTCCATGATGTGAGGAGCCTTCCCCCAACATAGTGTACAATGATCAGCCGAACTCTTCCAGAGACCCCGTCCATGATGTGAGGAGCATTTCCCCAACATAGTGTACAATGATCAGCCGAACATAACTCTTCCAGAGACCCCGTCCATGATGTGAGGAGCCTTCCCCCAACATAGTGTACAATGATCAGCCGAACGTAACTCTTCCAGAGACCCCGTCCATGATGTGAGGAGCCTTCCCCCAACATAGTGTACAATGATCTGCCGTACATAACTCTTCCAGAGACCCCGTCCATGATGTGAGGAGCCTTCCCCCAACATAGTGTACAATGATCAGCCGAACATAACTCTTCCAGAGACCCCGTCCATGATGTGAGGAGCCTTCCCCCAACATAGTGTACAATGATCTGCCGTACATAACTCTTCCAGAGACCCCGTCCATGATGTGAGGAGCCTTCCCCCAACATAGTGTACAATGATCAGCCGAACTCTTCCAGAGACCCCGTCCATGATGTGAGGAGCATTTCCCCAACATAGTGTACAATGATCAGCCGAACATAACTCTTCCAGAGACCCCGTCCATGATGTGAGGAGCCTTCCCCCAACATAGTGTACAATGATCAGCCGAACATAACTCTTCCAGAGACCCCGTCCATGATGTGAGGAGCCTTCCCCCAACATAGTGTACAATGATCAGCCGAACTCTTCCAGAGACCCCGTCCATGATGTGAGGAGCATTTCCCCAACATAGTGTACAATGATCAGCCGAACATAACTCTTCCAGAGACCCCGTCCATGATGTGAGGAGCCTTCCCCCAACATAGTGTACAATGATCAGCCGAACGTAACTCTTCCAGAGACCCCGTCCATGATGTGAGGAGCCTTCCCCCAACATAGTGTACAATGATCTGCCGTACATAACTCTTCCAGAGACCCCGTCCATGATGTGAGGAGCCTTCCCCCAACATAGTGTACAATGATCAGCCGAACATAACTCTTCCAGAGACCCCGTCCATGATGTGAGGAGCCTTCCCCCAACAAAGTGTACAATGATCAGCCGAACTCTTCCAGAGACCCCGTCCATGATGTGAGGAGCCTTCCCCCAACATAGTGTACAATGATCAGCCGAACATAACTCTTCCAGAGACCCTGTCCATGATGTGAGGAGCCTTCCCCCAACATAGTGTACAATGATCAGCCGAACATAACTCTTCCAGAGACCCCATCCATTATGTGAGGAGCCTTCCCCCAACATAGTGTACAATGATCAGCCGAACTCTTCCAGAGACCCCGTCCATGATGTGAGGAGCCTTCCCCCAACATAGTGTACAATGATCAGCCGAACTCTTCCAGAGACCCCGTCCATGATGTGAGGAGCATTTCCCCAACATAGTGTACAATGATCAGCCGAACATAACTCTTCCAGAGACCCCGTCCATGATGTGAGGAGCCTTCCCCCAACATAGTGTACAATGATCAGCCGAACGTAACTCTTCCAGAGACCCCGTCCATGATGTGAGGAGCCTTCCCCCAACATAGTGTACAATGATCTGCCGTACATAACTCTTCCAGAGACCCCGTCCATGATGTGAGGAGCCTTCCCCCAACATAGTGTACAATGATCAGCCGAACATAACTCTTCCAGAGACCCCGTCCATGATGTGAGGAGCCTTCCCCCAACAAAGTGTACAATGATCAGCCGAACTCTTCCAGAGACCCCGTCCATGATGTGAGGAGCCTTCCCCCAACATAGTGTACAATGATCAGCCGAACTCTTCCAGAGACCCCGTCCATGATGTGAGGAGCATTTCCCCAACATAGTGTACAATGATCAGCCGAACATAACTCTTCCAGAGACCCCGTCCATGATGTGAGGAGCCTTCCCCCAACAAAGTGTACAATGATCAGCCGAACTCTTCCAGAGACCCCGTCCATGATGTGAGGAGCCTTCCCCCAACATAGTGTACAATGATCAGCCGAACTCTTCCAGAGACCCCGTCCATGATGTGAGGAGCCTTCCCCCAACATAGTGTACAATGATCAGCCGAACTCTTCCAGAGACCCCGTCCATGATGTGAGGAGCATTTCCCCAACATAGTGTACAATGATCAGCCGAACATAACTCTTCCAGAGACCCCTTCCATGATGTGAGGAGCCTTCCCCCAACATAGTGTACAATGATCAGCCGAACGTAACTCTTCCAGAGACCCCGTCCATGATGTGAGGAGCCTTCCCCCAACATAGTGTACAATGATCTGCCGTACATAACTCTTCCAGAGACCCCGTCCATGATGTGAGGAGCCTTCCCCCAACATAGTGTACAATGATCAGCCGAACTCTTCCAGAGACCCCGTCCATGATGTGAGGAGCCTTCCCCCAACATAGTGTACAATGATCAGCCGAACGTAACTCTTCCAGAGACCCCGTCCATGATGTGAGGAGCCTTCCCCCAACATAGTGTACAATGATCAGCCGAACATAACTCTTCCAGAGGCCCCGTCCATGATGTGAGGAGCCTTCCCCCAACAAAGTGTACAATGATCAGCCGAACATAACTCTTCCAGAGACCCCGTCCATGATGTGAGGAGCATTTCCCCAACATAGTGTACAATGATCAACCGAACATAACTCTTCCAGAGACCCCGTCCATGATGTGAGGAGCCTTCTCCCAACATAGTGTACAATGATCAGCCGAACGTAACTCTTCCAGAGACCCCGTCCATGATGTGAGGAGCCTTCCCCCAACATAGTGTACAATGATCAGCCGTACATAACTCTTCCAGAGACCCCGTCCATGATGTGAGGAGCCTTCCCCCAACATAGTGTACAATGATCAGCCGTACATAACTCTTCTAGAGACCCCGTCCATGATGTGAGGAGTCTTCCCCCAACATAGTGTACAATGATCAGCCGAACTCTTCCAGAGACCCCGTCCATGATGTGAGGAGCCTTCCCCCAACATAGTGTACAATGATCAGCCGAACTCTTCCAGAGACCCCGTCCATGATGTGAGGAGCCTTCCCCCAACAAAGTGTACAATGATCAGCCGTACATAACTCTTCCAGAGACCCTGTCCATGATGTGAGGAGCCTTCCCCCAACATAGTGTACAATGATCAGCCGAACTCTTCCAGAGACCCCGTCCATGATGTGAGGAGCCTTCCCCCAACATAGTGTACAATGATCAGCCGAACATAACTCTTCCAGAGACCCCGTCCATGATGTGAGGAGCCTTCCCCCAACATAGTGTACAATAATCAGCCGAACATAACTCTTCCAGAGACCCCGTCCATGATGTGAGGAGCCTTCCCCCAACATAGTGTACAATGATCAGCCGAACATAACTCTTCCAGAGACCCCGTCCATGATGTGAGGAGCCTTCCCCCAACATAGTGTACAATGATCAGCCGAACATAACTCTTCCAGAGACCCCGTCCATGATGTGAGGAGCCTTCCCCCAACATAGTGTACAATGATCAGCCGAACATAACTCTTCCAGAGACCCCGTCCATGATGTGAGGAGCATTCCCCCAACATAGTGTACAATGATCAGCCGAACTCTTCCAGAGACCCCGTCCATGATGTGAGGAGCCTTCCCCCAACATAGTGTACAATGATCAGCCGAACATAACTCTTCCAGAGACCCCATCCATGATGTGAGGAGCCTTCCCCCAACATAGTGTACAATGATCAGCCGAACATAACTCTTCCAGAGACCCCGTCCATGATGTGAGGAGCCTTCCCCCAACATAGTGTACAATGATCAGCCGAACTCTTCCAGAGACCCCGTCCATGATGCGAGGAGCCTTCCCCCAACATAGTGTACAATGATCAGCCGAACTCTTCCAGAGACCCCGTCCATGATGTGAGGAGCATTTCCCCAACATAGTGTACAATGATCAGCCAAACATAACTCTTCCAGAGACCTCGTCCATGATGTGAGGAGCCTTCCCCCAACATAGTGTACAATGATCAGCCGTACATAACTCTTCCAGAGACCCCGTCCATGATGTGAGGAGCCTTCCCCCAACATAGTGTACAATGATCAGCCGAACATAACTCTTCCAGAGACCCCATCCATGATGTGAGGAGCATTCCCCCAACATAGTGTACAATGATCAGCCGAACTCTTCCAGAGACCCCGTCCATGATGTGAGGAGCCTTCCCCCAACATAGTGTACAATGATCAGCCGAACATAACTCTTCCAGAGACCCCGTCCATGATGTGAGGAGCCTTCCCCCAACATAGTGTACAATGATCAGCCGAACTCTTCCAGAGACCCCGTCCATGATGTGAGGAGCCTTCCCCCAACAAAGTGTACAATGATCAGCCGAACTCTTCCAGAGACCCCGTCCATGATGTGAGGAGCCTTCCCCCAACATAGTGTACAATGATCAGCCGAACATAACTCTTCCAGAGACCCCGTCCATGATGTGAGGAGCCTTCCCCCAACATAGTGTACAATGATCAGCCGAACATAACTCTTCCAGAGACCCCGTCCATGATGTGAGGAGCCTTCCCCCAACATAGTGTACAATGATCAGCCGAACATAACTCTTCCAGAGACCCCGTCCATGATGTGAGGAGCCTTCCCCCAACATAGTGTACAATGATCAGCCGTACACAGCTGTTCAACAAACCCCCTGCACTGATATCAGGATGGAGACCACCAGGGTGACTCTAACCTTATCTTCTCCTTCCTCTACCCCCTGCACAGATATCTGAATGGAGATCACCAGGAGTGACTCAACCCTCTCTTCTCTTTCCTCTACCTCTGTACACCAATATCTGGATGGAGACCACCAGGGGTGACTCTGACCCTCTCTTCTGCTTCCATTGATATGTGGATGGAGACCTCCAGGAGTGACTATCCCTCTCTTCTCTTTCCTCTACCTCCCTACACCGATCTCTGGATGGAGACAACCAGGGGTGATTATCCCTCTCTTCTCTTTCCTCTACCTCCCTACACCGATATCTGGATGGAGACCACCAGGGATGACTCTGATCCTCTCTTCCCCTTCCACTGATATCTGGATGGAGACCACCAGGGATGACTCTGATCCTCTCTTCCCCTTCCATTGATATCTGGATGGAGACCACCAGGGATGACTCTGATCCTCTCTTCCCCTTCCATTGATATCTGGATGGAGACCACCAGGGATGACTCTGATCCTCTCTTCCCCTTCCATTGATATCTGGATGGAGACCACCAGGGATGACTCTGATCCTCTCTTCCCCTTCCATTGATATCTGGATGGAGACCACCAGGGATGACTCTGATCCTCTCTTCCCCTTCCATTGATATCTGGATGGAGACCTCAATGAGTGACTCTAACCCTCTATTTTCCTTCCGCTGATATCTGGATGGAGACCACCAGGGGTGACTCTGACCCTCTCTTCCCCTTCTACTGATATCTGAATGGCTTTCTCACCTTCACATGGGGTCAGTGTGTGAGCCGAGTCCTCCTCATCGCTCACAGCTGGGGAGTCCACCTCTTCATTCAAGCTGAGGGCCATCTTGCTTGACATGAGACTCAGCATGTGTTTCTCGTATGGCCAGAAGAAGACATTGACTTGCTTCCCTCCTCTCTGTTTGGTCAGTTTCTCCTTCACCTTCTTCTTGATGTCGGAGTACCTCTTCTTACACTGAGCCACGGTGCGTGTATGGTGGGAGACGCTGTTCACCGCGGCCACGATGTCCCTCCAGATCTCCTTCTTCTCCGCCGCCGAGGTTCCCGTGATCAGTCTGCCCAGAATCTTCTCATAATTCTCAGAGATTTTCTTCACCAGGACATTGTTCTCCCGATCGCTGAACTTCACGTTCCTCAGCCGTTCCTTTTCCAGGAACCGCGCCGTTTCTCCGCGTCTCGGCCGAGACAAAACCATCCCAGGATGCCTACGCTGCCGGTCAGCACTGAAACGGTGAGATGGAGTCACGTATGCCGAGATCCCTGACGATGCTCCTGCATGAGATATATAGAGAAAGTCAGGACACGGGATGTATAATACACAGAACAGGATCGTAGGAGGTCAGGACACGGGATGTATAATACACAGAACAGGATCATAGGAGGTCAGGACACGGGATGTATAATACACAGAACAGGATCATAGGAGGTCAGGACACGGGATGTATAATACACAGAACAGGTTCATAGGAGGTCAGGACACGGGATGTATAATACACAGAACAGGATCATAGGAGGTCAGGACACGGGATGTATAATACACAGAACAGGATCATAGGAGGTCAGGACACGGGATGTATAATACACAGAACAGGATCATAGGAGGTCAGGACACGGGATGTATAATACACAGAACAGGATCATAGGAGGTCAGGACACGGGATGTATAATACACAGAACAGGATCATAGGAGGTCAGGACACGGGATGTATAATACACAGAACAGGATCATAGGAGGTCAGGACACGGGATGTATAATACACAGAACAGGATCATAGGAGGTCAGGACACGGGATGTATAATACACAGAACAGGATCATAGGAGGTCAGGACACGGGATGTATAATACACAGAACAGGATCATAGGAGGTCAGGACACGGGATGTAAAATACACAGAACAGGATCATAGGAGGTCAGGACACGGGACCCACCGCACCAGGAGGAACCCGGGGCACACCGCACCAGGAGGAACCCGGGGCACACCGCACCAGGAGGAACCCGGGGCACACCGCACCAGGAGGAACCCGGGGCACACCGCACCAGGAGGAACCCGGGGCACACCGCTCCAGGAGGAACCCGGGGCACACCGCTCCAGGAGGAACCCGGGGCACACCGCTCCAGGAGGAACCCGGGGCACACCGCTCCAGGAGGAACCCGGGGCACACCGCACCAGGAGGAACCCGGGGCACACCGCACCAGGAGGAACCCGGGGCACACCGCACCAGGAGGAACCCGGGGCACACCGCACCAGGAGGAACCCGGGGCACACCGCACCAGGAGGAACCCGGGGCACACCGCACCAGGAGGAACCCGGGGCACACCGCACCAGGAGGAACCCGGGGCACACCGCACCAGGAGGAACCCGGGGCACACCGCACCAGGAGGAACCCGGGGCACACCGCACCAGGAGGAACCCGGGGCACACCGCACCAGGAGGAACCCGGGGCACACCGCACCAGGAGGAACCCAGGACCCCCTGCACCAGTGTAGGGTCTGACAATGGGTCCAAGGATTTCATCCCCATACCTAATGGCAGTCAGGGGGCCATTGTCCAGCCTGTAGAGGTCTGTGTGTCCCTCCATGGAGATGCCCCCCCAGACCATCACTGACCCACCACCACAACGGTCATACTGAACCATGTTACAGGCAGCAGAACGTTCTCCACGGCTTCTCCAGTCCCTTTCATGTCTGTCACATGTGCTCAGGGGGAACCTGCTCTCATCTGTGAAAAGCACAGGGTGCCAGTGGTGGACCTGCCAATTCTGGGGTTCAATGGCAAATGCCAATCCAGCTCTATGGTGCCGGGCAGTGAGCACAGGGCCCACTAGAGGACGTCGGGCCCTCAGGCCTCCCTCATGAAGTCTGTTTCTGATTGTTTGGTCAGAGATATTCACACCAGTGGCCTGCTGGAGGTCATTTTGTAGGGCTCTGGCAGGGCTCATCCTGTTCCTCCTCCACATAGGAGCAGATACTGGTCCTGCTGATGGGTTAAGGACCTTCTATGGTCCTGTCCAGCCCTCCTAGAGGAACTGCCTGTCTCCTGGAATCTCCTCCATGCTCGTCTCCTGGAATCTCCTCCGTGCTCTCCTCTCCCGGAATCTCCTCCATGCTCTCCTCTCCCGGAATCTCCTCCATGCTCTCGTCTCCTGGAATCTCCTCCATGCTCTCCTCTCCCGGAATCTCCTCCATGCTCTCGTCTCCTGGAATCTCCTCCATGCTCTCGTCTCCTGGAATCTCCTCCATGCTCTCGTCTCCCGGAATCTCCTCCATGCTCTTGTCTCCTGGAATCTCCTCCATGCTCTTGAGACTGTGCTGGGAGACACAGCACACCTTCTGGCAATGGCAGGTATTGATGTGCCATCCTGGAGGAGCTGGACTGCCTGTGTGACCTCTGTAGGGTCCAGGTATGGCCTCATGGTACCAGTAGTGACACTGACCCCGGCCAAATGCAGAACCAGTGAGAGACAGTCAGGGAAGATGAGGAGGAAAAAATGTCAGTGGCCTCCACCTGTAACACCATTCCTGTTTTGGGGGTCGTCTCATTGTTGCCCATCTAGTGCACCTGTTGGTGATTTCATTGACACCAAAGCAGCTGAAACTGATGAACAACCCCCTCTGCTACTTACCTGACCAGATCCTCTGCGACTTACCTGACCAGATCCTCTGCGACTTACCTGACCAGATCCTCTGCGACTTACCTGACCAGATCCTCTGCGACTTACCTGACCAGATCCTCTGCGACTTACCTGACCAGATCCTCTGCGACTTACCTGACCAGATCCTCTGCGACTTACCTGACCAGATCCTCTGCGACTTACCTGACCAGATCCTCTGCGACTTACCTGACCAGATCCTCTGCTACTTACCTGACCAGATCCATATCCCAAGAGGTTCATCGACTTGATGCGACTCGGATCACAAAGTCGCCCTGTCATTGGTCGGAGCCGTGTGTGGTCACTATGGTCTATTATACAGAATGCGGTCACACTATATGAGGTGTATACAGTAGAGTATGAGGTCACAGCTCAGGAATAAATCCCGTATACATCACTCACCCGGCTCGGTCCTGGACAGAAGGATGCGGTCTCGGGGAAGGGGCGGTCCCCACCTGGACACGTCCTCCTCTGGCTCCACCTTCATGATGAGGTCGGGGCCGGACTCTGGGCGTTCATACTGGATGCGGTCATTCTCTGTCACAGATAAAGAATGAGGAGGGGATGGATATGACACCCCGAGTATTACTCCTCCGCTGCCCCCCAATCTCTGCCTTTCCTCTTACCGGTTTTCATGCCGTCACTGACTTCACATCGATCTTTGTGCTCCGACTCCGCCAACGATTCACACTTCACCATCCGGATTTCTCCATAATGTCCTGAGGAAGGGAAGATACACCGAGTACTCAGTATACCAGAACAGCCAAAATACCCGCCTCTACCCCCCCAGTGTACCTACCTCTACCCCCCCCCCGCCCCAGTATACCCATCTCTACCCCCCATCCCCCCCCCGCCAATGATTCACACTTCACCATCCAGATTTCTCCATAATGTCCTGCGGAAGGGAAGATACACCGAGTACTCAGTATACCAGAACACCCAAAATACCCGCCTCTACCCCCCCAGTGTACCTACCTCTACCCCCCCAGTGTACCCACCTCTACCCCCCTCCCCCGCCAACGATTCACACTTCACCATCCGGATTTCTCCATAATGTCCTGAGGAAGGGAAGATACACCGAGTACTCAGTATACCAGAACAGCCAAAATACCCGCCTCTACCCCCCCAGTGTACCCACCTCTACCCCCCCAGTGTACCCACCTCTACCCCCCCCCCCCCCGCCCCAGTATACCCATCTCTACCCCCCATCCCCCCCCGCCAATGATTCACACTTCACCATCCGGATTTCTCCATAATGTCCTGAGGAAGGGAAGATACACCGAGTACTCAGTATACCAGAACAGCCAAAATACCCGCCTCTACCCCCCCAGTGTACCTACCTCTACCCCCCCAGTGTATCCACCTCTACCCCCCTCCCCCGCCAACGATTCACACTTCACCATCCGGATTTCTCCATAATGTCCTGAGGAAGGGAAGATACACCGAGTACTCAGTATACCAGAACAGCCAAAATACCCGCCTCTACCCCCCCAGTGTACCCACCTCTACCCCCCCCCCCCGCCCCAGTATACCCATCTCTACCCCCCATCCCCCCCCGCCAACGATTCACACTTCACCATCCGGATTTCTCCATAATGTCCTGAGGAAGGGAAGATACACCGAGTACTCAGTATACCAGAACAGCCAAAATACCCGCCTCTACCCCCCCAGTGTACCTACCTCTACCCCCCCCCCCCCCCCCGCCGCAGTATACCCATCTCTACCCCCCATCCCCCCCCCGCCAATGATTCACACTTCACCATCCAGATTTCTCCATAATGTCCTGCGGAAGGGAAGATACACCGAGTACTCAGTATACCAGAACACCCAAAATACCCGCCTCTACCCCCCCAGTGTACCTACCTCTACCCCCCCAGTGTACCCACCTCTACCCCCCTCCCCCGCCAACGATTCACACTTCACCATCCGGATTTCTCCATAATGTCCTGAGGAAGGGAAGATACACCGAGTACTCAGTATACCAGAACACCCAAAATACCCGCCTCTACCCCCCCAGTGTACCTACCTCTACCCTCCCAGTGTACCCACCTCTACCCCCCAGTATGCCAACCTCTACCCCCCAATATGCCAACCTCTACCCCACAGTATACCCAATAAAGCCCCCAGTATACCCACCTCGGCCCCCCCATTCCCATATACCCACCTTTACCCCCTAGTATACCCAACTCTACCTCCAGTATACCCAATATACCCACCTATACACCCAGTATACCCAATATACCCACCTCTACCCCACCAGTATACCTACCTCTACCTCCCAGTATGCCCACCTCTACCCCCAGTATACCAAATATACCCCCAGTATGCCCGCCTCTGCCCCCCAGTATACTCACATCTACCCCACCAGTATACCCACCTCTACCCTCAGTATACCCAATATACCCACCTAAACCCCCCCCCCCCCGTATACCCACCACTACCCCCAGTATACCCAACTCTACCCCCAGTATACCCAATATATCCACCTCTACCTCTCAGTATAACCACCTCAACCCCCCCGTATACCCACCTCTACCCCCACCCCCAGTATACCCACCTCTACCCCTCATATACCCACCTCCACCCAACAGTATACCCAATATACCCCCTTCTACCCCTCATTATATCTAATACACCCCCCTTCTACCCCTCCCAGTATACCTAATATACCAACCTCTACCCCTCACTATACCTAATACACCCCCTTCTACCCCCCCCATATACCCAATATGCCCACCTCTACCCCCCATATACCCAATATACACACCTCTACCCCCCCAATATACCCACCTCTACCCCTCAAAATATACCCCCTTCTACCCCCAAGTGTACCCAATATACCCCCTTACCCCTCAGTGTACCCCATGCACCCCCTCTTATCCCTGAGTGTACCCCATGCACCCCCTCTTACCCCTGAGTGTACCCCATGCACCCCCTCTTACCCCTGAGTGTACCCCATGCACCCCCTCTTACCCCTGAGTGTACCCCATGCACCCCCTCCTACACCTTTGGGCATTCGTGGGGGCGGTTGGTGATGGAATATTCATGGAGTCAGTCCTCTGCACTCTAATGTAAAGGGGCACTGTGATATAAAGGGGACTGCACTGCATTGATTACAGTGCCTCTTTACAGCTCAGATTCCTTTACATCACAGTGCCCCTAGAAATCTAATCACAGTGCCCCCTATATATTCAGCAAAGAGACATCCCTGTCCAGCAAAGAAACAACCCAATCCAGCAAAGAGACATCACCCCGTCCAGCAAAGAGACATTCCCCCCGTCCAGCATAGAGACATTCCCCCCCGTCCAGCAAAGAGACATTCCCCCCCGTCCAGCAAAGAGACATCCCCCCGTCCAGCAAAGAGACATCCCCCCCGTCCAGCAAAGAGACATCCCCCCCGTCCAGCAAAGAGACATCCCCCCCGTAAAGCAAAGAGACATCCCCCCGTAAAGCAAAGAGACATCCCCCCCGTAAAGCAAAGAGACATCCCCCCCGGTAAAGCAAAGAGACATCCCCCCCCATCCAGCAGAGACATCCCTCCCATCCAGCAAAGAGACATCCCCCCCCCCCCCCCATCCAGCAAAGAGACATCCCCCCATCCAGCAAAGAGACATCCCAATCCACCGCCTCTAGAGAGCGGAACTGTTTGGCTGTCACAATGTGCCAGCCGGTGAAGGAAAGAGGCTGCCATTTTCTCTTCAGTGCCACTGTGTCTGCAGCGGCTGTCCCGGGAGGTGTGTATGCTTGCCACAGGAGCCGTCTCTGTCTCTCCTCCTGTCAGCCCCGCTTTAGGTAGCCGAATATCGGGAGGTGAGCGGCGCTCGCCTCTGACCTCCTGCTGAGGAGCCCAGTCATCAACAGGCTGCTTTTCCTAGGCTCAGTGGCCCCGGCCCACCGGGTACATTGCCGCTGTGCCCTATGGCCAGTCCGGTCCTGGTATTAGCTCTCTGGCTGTTCTTAAATAGATGCCCCATGTGGAGCCCCATTTGGCCCCTGTGTGTGAGAAGGGCCCCAGCAGAGACTGACCCCCCCCTGTGCAGAATGTGAAAGCAGCACTGACCACGTCTCACCCCGCCCCCCTCAGTGCTGATTCTCTCTGTGCAGGGACCTGGGGTGAGGAATGATGGACAGAGTCAGCTTTCAGCCCTGGGTCACACTGCTGCAAACTGTCATGTGATTGGACACATCGCATTCAGTGATCGGCAATAGAACCGTTCTCATTGGTGCGACTCCGACTTCAGGGTGCAACTGGCATAGACATCTGTGCATGAAGTCACATGACATCAGTGTGGAGGAGGGCTAATCATCGCTCCATCCCACCAATGGGGATCATCACTCCTCCCACAACCCACCTGACTTCATAGAATGCTACATTTACAATGCTAAGGACCTGGAAACTGGGAGCCTCCAATCAGCTTCACTGTCCTCGGGATCTCCCTGATCCTCCAGGAACCTGGAAACTAGGAGCCTCCGATCAGCTTCACTGTCCTCGGGATCTCCCTGATCCTCCAGGTACCTGGGAGCCTCCGATCAGCTTCACTGTCCTCGGGATCTCCCTGATCCACCAGGAACCTGGGAGCCTCCAATCAGCTTCACTGTCCTCGGGATCTCCCTGATCCACCAGGAACCTGGAAACTGGGAGCCTCCAATCAGCTTCACTGTCCTCGGGATCTCCCTGATCCTCCAGGTACCTGGGAGCCTCCGATCAGCTTCACTGTCCTCGGGATCTCCCTGATCCACCAGGAACCTGGGAGCCTCCAATCAGCTTCACTGTCCTCGGGATCTCCCTGATCCACCAGGAACCTGGAAACTGGGAGCCTCCGATCAGCTTCACTGTCCTCGGGATCTCCCTGATCCACCAGGAACCTGGAAACTAGGAGCCTCCGATCAGCTTCACTGTCCTCGGGATCTTCCTGATCCACCAGGAACCTGGAAACTAGGAGCCTCCGATCAGCTTCACTGTCCTCGGGATCTCCCTGATCCACCAGGAACCTGGAAACTAGGAGCCTCCGATCAGCTTCACTGTCCTCGGGATCTCCCTGATCCTCCAGGAACCGGGATACTGGGAGCCACCGATCAGCTTCACTGTCCTCGGGATCTCCCTGATCCACCAGGAACCTGGAAACTGGGAGCCTCCGATCAGCTTCACTGTCCTCGGGATCTCCCTGATCCTCCAGGAACCTGGAAAGTGGGAGCCTCCGATCAGCTCCACTGTCCTCGGGATCTCCCTGATCCACCAGGAACCTGGAAACTGGGAGCCTCCAATCAGCTTCACTGTCCTCGGGATCTCCCTGATCCTCCAGGAACCTGGAAACTGGGAGCCTCCGATCAGCTTCACTGTCCTCGGGATCTCCCTGATCCACCAGGAACCTGGAAAGTGGGAGCCTCCGATCAGCTCCACTGTCCTCGGGATCTCCCTGATCCACCAGGAACCTGGAAACTGGGAGCCTCCAATCAGCTTCACTGTCCTCGGGATCTCCCTGATCCTCCAGGAACCTGGAAACTGGGAGCCTCCGATCAGCTTCACTGTCCTCGGGATCTCCCTGATCCACCAGGAACCTGGAAACTAGGAGCCTCCGATCAGCTTCACTGTCCTCGGGATCTCCCTGATCCTCCAGGAACCGGGATACTGGGAGCCACCGATCAGCTTCACTGTCCTCGGGATCTCCCTGATCCACCAGGAACCTGGAAACTGGGAGCCTCCGATCAGCTTCACTGTCCTCGGGATCTCCCTGATCCTCCAGGAACCTGGAAAGTGGGAGCCTCCGATCAGCTCCACTGTCCTCGGGATCTCCCTGATCCACCAGGAACCTGGAAACTGGGAGCCTCCAATCAGCTTCACTGTCCTCGGGATCTCCCTGATCCTCCAGGAACCTGGAAACTGGGAGCCTCCGATCAGCTTCACTGTCCTCGGGATCTCCCTGATCCACCAGGAACCTGGAAAGTGGGAGCCTCCGATCAGCTCCACTGTCCTCGGGATCTCCCTGATCCACCAGGAACCTGGAAACTGGGAGCCTCCAATCAGCTTCACTGTCCTCGGGATCTCCCTGATCCTCCAGGAACCTGGAAACTGGGAGCCTCCGATCAGCTTCACTGTCCTCGGGATCTCCCTGATCCTCCAGGAACCTGGAAAGTGGGAGCCTCCGATCAGCATCACTGTCCTCGGGATCTCCCTGATCCTCCAGGAACCTGGAAACTGGGAGCCTCCAATCAGCTTCACTGTCCTCGGGATCTCCCTGATCCTCCAGGAACCTGGAAACTGGGAGCCTCCGATCAGCTTCACTGTCCTCGGGATCTCCCTGATCCTCCAGGAACCTGGAAACTGAGAGCCTCCGATCAGCTTCACTGTCCTCGGGATCTCCCTGATCCACCAGGAACCTGGAAAGTGGGAGCCTCCGATCAGCTCCACTGTCCTCGGGATCTCCCTGATCCTCCAGGAACTTGGAAACTGGGAGCCTCCAATCAGCTTCACTGTCCCTGGAATCTCCCTGATCCTCCAGGAACCTGGAAACTGGGAGCCTCCGATCAGCTTCACTGTCCTCGGGATCTCCCTGATCCTCCAGGAACCTGGAAACTGGGAGCCTCCAATCAGCTTCACTGTCCCTGGAATCTCCATGATCCTCCAGGAACCTGGAAACTGGGAGCCTCCGATCAGCTTCACTGTCCCCGGGATCTCCCTGATCCTCCAGGAACCTGGAAACTGGGAGCCTCCGATCAGCTTCACTGTCCTCGGGATCTCCCTGATCCTCCAGGAAACTGGGAGCCTCCGATCAGCTTCACTGTCCTCGGGATCTCCCTGATCCTCCAGGAACCTGGAAACTGGGAGCCTTCGATCAGCTTCACTGTCCCTGGAATCTCCCTGATCCTCCAGGAACCTGGAAACTGGGAGCCTCCGATCAGCTTCACTGTCCTCGGGATCTCCCTGATCCACCTGGAAACTGGGAGCCTCCGATCAGCTTCACTGTCCTCGGGATCTCCCTGATCCACCAGGAACCTGGAAACTGGGAGCCTCCGATCAGCTTCACTGTCCTCGGGATCTCCCTTATCCACCAGGAACCTGGAAACTGGGAGCCTCCAATCAGCTTCACTGTCCCTGGAATCTCCCTGATCCTCCAGGAACCTGGAAACTGGGAGCCTCCGATCAGCTTCACTGTCCTCGGGATCTCCCTGATCCACCAGGAACCTGGAAACTGGGAGCCTCCGATCAGCTTCACTGTCCTCGGGATCTCCCTGATCCACCAGGAACCTGGAAACTGGGAGCCTCCGATCAGCTTCACTGTCCTCGGGATCTCCCTTATCCACCAGGAACCTGGAAACTGGGAGCCTCCAATCAGCTTCACTGTCCTCGGGATCTCCCTGATCCTCCAGGAACCTGGGAACCTCCTCCAATCAGCTCCACTGTCCCCAGGATCTGCCTTATCCTCCAGGAACCTGGAAACCTCTTCAGTTCAGCCTCACTATCTCTGCGATCTCCCTGAACCTCCCAGGAACCTGGAAACCTCCTCCGATCAGCTTCACTGTCCCTGGGATCTCCCTGATCCTCCAGGAACCTGGAAACTGGGAGCCTCCGATCAGCTTCACTGTCCTCGGGATCTCCCTGATCCTCCAGGAACCTGGAAACTGGGAGCCTCCGATCAGCTTCACTGTCCCCGGGATCTCCCTGATCCTCCAGGAACCTGGAAACTGGGAGCCTCCGATCAGCTTCACTGTCCTCGGGATCTCCCTGATCCACCAGGAACCTGGAAACAAGGAGCCTCCGATCAGCTTCACTGTCCCTGAGATCTCCCTGATCCTCCAATAAACCTGGAAACCTCCTCTGATCAGCTTCACTGTCCCCGGGATTTCCCGTGAGGTATAAATGGCTCAGATACCATCCTTATTATTGTCTGCTGAACTCCGCCCACAATTCACAACTCCGCCCACAATTCACAACTCCGCCCACAATTCACAATGTTTTATTGGGCTGCCAGATTGCCGAATATATTTGGTGTCTTTTAGGAAGAAGCAGAGTGGGAGGAGCCAGACTAGAGTGTGGGAGGAGCCTAACCAGATTGTGGCCAAACAGGAGGAAACCTTCAAGTTCAGTACCCACCTAGAGAACCTGAGAAGGAGAACTTGCCTTCCATCCTGATTGGTGCGTCAGGATCATGGAGCAGAGCCAGGACCTGGGATCAGAGGAAGCGGCTCACCAATCTGCAGGACAGGAGAGAGAATTCCACACATGTCATATATTCTCTACCACAAGAGGGTGATCCCCCCATACTGAGCACACTGCACCCCCCCCCCATACTGAGCACACTGCACTCCCCCCATACTGAGCACACTGCACCCCCCCCATACTGAGCACACTGCACCCCCCCCATACTGAGCACACTGCACCCCCCCCCCATACTGAGCACACTGCACCCCCCCCCCATACTGAGCACACTGCACCCCCCCCATACTGAGCACACTGCACCCCCCCCCCTCCCATACTGAGCACGCTGCACCCCCCCCATACTGAGCACACTGCACCCCCCCCCATACTGAGCACACTGCACTCCCCCCATACTGAGCACACTGCACCCCCCCCATACTGAGCACACTGCACCCCCCCCATACTGAGCACACTGCACCCCCCCCCATACTGAGCACACTGCACCCCCCCCATACTGAGCACACTGCACCCCCCCCCCTCCCATACTGAGCACACTGCACCCCCCCCATACTGAGCACACTGCACTCCCCCCCCATACTGAGCACACTGCATCCCCTCCCATACTGAGCACACTGCACCCCCCCCCCCATACTGAGCACACTGCACACCCCCCCATACTGAGCACACTGCACCCCCCCCCCCATACTGAGCACACTGCACCCCCCCCCCATACTGAGCACACTGCACCACCCCACCCATACTGAGCGCGCTGCACCCCCCTCCCATACTGAGCACGCTGCACACCCCCCCATACTGAGCACGCTGTACCCCCCCCCATACTGAGCATGCTGCACCCCCCCCATACTGAGCACACTGCACCCCCCCCATACTGAGCACGCTGCACCCCCCCCCTCCCATACTGAGCACACTGCACCCCCCCCCTCCCATACTGAGCACGCTGCACCCCCCCCATACTGAGCACACTGCACCCCCCCCCATACTGAGCACACTGCACTCCCCCCATACTGAGCACACTGCACCCCCCCCATACTGAGCACACTGCACTCCCCCCATACTGAGCACACTGCACTCCCCCCATACTGAGCACACTGCACCCCCCCCATACTGAGCACACTGCACCCCCCCCATACTGAGCACACTGCACCCCCCCCCCTCCCATACTGAGCACACTGCACCCCCCCCATACTGAGCACACTGCACCCCCCCCATACTGAGCACACTGCACCCCCCCCCATACTGAGCACACTGCACTCCCCCCATACTGAGCACACTGCACCCCCCCCATACTGAGCACACTGCACCCCCCCCCCATACTGAGCACACTGCACCCCCCCTCCCATACTGAGCACACTGCACCCCCCCCCATACTGAGCACACTGCACTCCCCCCATACTGAGCACACTGCACCCCCTCCATACTGAGCACACTGCACCCCCCCCCATACTGAACACACTGCACCCCCCCCCATACTGAGCACACTGCACCCCCCCCATACTGAGCACACTGCACCCCCCCACATACTGAGCACACTGCACCCCCCCACATACTGAGCACACTGCACCCCCCACATACTGAACACACTGCACCCCCCCCCCATACTGAGCACACTGCACCCCCCCACATACTGAACACACTGCACCCCCCACATACTGAGCACACTGCACCCCCCCACATACTGAACACACTGCACCCCCCACATACTGAGCACACTGCACCCCCCATACTGAGCACACTGCACCCCCCATACTGAGCACACTGCACCCCCCCATACTGAGCACACTGTACCCCCCCCATACTGAGCACACTGCACCCCCCCCCCCCACATACTGAGCACACTGCACACCCCCCACATACTGAGCACACTGCACCCCCCCCCCCCCCCCCACATACTGAGCACACTGCACCCCCCCACATACTGAGCACACTGCACCCCCCCCCCCCACATACTGAGCACACTGCACCCCCCCCACATACTGAGCACACTGCACCCCCCCCCACATACTGAGCACACTGCACCCCCCCATACTGAGCACACTGCACCCCCCCCCCCATACTGAGCACACTGCACCCCCCCCCATACTGCACACACTGCACCCCCCCACATACTGAGCACACACAACACAGACAGTACACACTGCACACACGCAACACAGAGACATCCTCACTCAGCTCTGGATGGGATCACATTGCATGATGGGAAATGTAGTTCTGTGCCAGGAAACGGAGCTCACCCCACCCCCACCACACTCCACTTCACTTCCTGTGTCACCGACAACCCAGCCTGACAACCGGAGCGACTCTCATCTGTGCCCTCTGCTGGGTGCAGGATTCGGGTCACCGACACCCCAATATATATATATTATACGTCACCGACACCCCAATATATATATATATATTATACATCACCGACACCCCAATATATATATATTATACGTCACCGACACCCCAATATATATATATTATACGTCACCGACACCCCAATATATATATATTATACGTCACCGACACCCCAATATATATATATTATACGTCACCGACACCCCAATATATATATATATTATACATCACCGACACCCCAATATATATATATTATACGTCACCGACACCCCAATATATATATATTATACGTCACCGACACCCCAATATATATATATATTATACATCACCGACACCCCAATATATATATATTATACATCACCGACACCCCAATATATATATATATTATACATCACCGACACCCCAATATATATATATATTATACATCACCGACACCCCAATATATATATATATTATACATCACCGACACCCCAATATATATATATTATACATCACCGACACCCCAATATATATATATATTATACGTCACCGACACCCCAATATATATATATATTATACATCACCGACACCCCAATATATATATATATATTATACATCACCGACACCCCAATATATATATATATTATACATCACCGACACCCCAATATATATATATTATACGTCACCGACACCCCAATATATATATATATTATACATCACCGACACCCCAATATATATATATATATTATACATCACCGACACCCCAATATATATATATATTATACGTCACCGACACCCCAATATATATATATATTATACATCACCGACACCCCAATATATATATATTATACATCACCGACACCCCAATATATATATATATTATACGTCACCGACACCCCAATATATATATATATTATACGTCACCGACACCCCAATATATATATATTATACATCACCGACACCCCAATATATATATATATTATACATCACCGACACCCCAATATATATATATATATTATACATCACCGACACCCCAATATATATATATTATACGTCACCGACACCCCAATATATATATATATATTATACATCACCGACACCCCAATATATATATATATTATACGTCACCGACACCCCAATATATATATATATTATACATCACCGACACCCCAATATATATATATTATACATCACCGACACCCCAATATATATATATATTATACGTCACCGACACCCCAATATATATATATATATATTATACATCACCGACACCCCAATATATATATATTATACATCACCGACACCCCAATATATATATATATTATACATCACCGACACCCCAATATATATATATATATTATACATCACCGACACCCCAATATATATATATTATACATCACCGACACCCCAATATATATATATATTATACATCACCGACACCCCAATATATATATATTATACATCACCGACACCCCAATATATATATATATTATACATCACCGACACCCCAATATATATATATATATATTATACATCACCGACACCCCAATATATATATATTATACATCACCGACACCCCAATATATATATATATATTATACATCACCGACACCCCAATATATATATATATATTATACATCACCGACACCCCAATATATATATATTATACATCACCGACACCCCAATATATATATATTATTATACATCACCGACACCCCAATATATATATATTATACGTCACCGACACCCCAATATATATATATATTATACATCACCGACACCCCAATATATATATATATATTATACATCACCGACACCCCAATATATATATATATATTATACATCACCGACACCCCAATATATATATATTATACGTCACCGACACCCCAATATATATATATATATTATACATCACCGACACCCCAATATATATATATATTATACGTCACCGACACCCCAATATATATATATATTATACGTCACCGACACCCCAATATATATATATTATACATCACCGACACCCCAATATATATATATTATACATCACCGACACCCCAATATATATATATATTATACGTCACCGACACCCCAATATATATATATATTATACGTCACCGACACCCCAATATATATATATTATACATCACCGACACCCCAATATATATATATATTATACATCACCGACACCCCAATATATATATATATTATACATCACCGACACCCCAATATATATATATTATACATCACCGACACCCCAATATATATATATATTATACATCACCGACACCCCAATATATATATATATATTATACATCACCGACACCCCAATATATATATATTATACGTCACCGACACCCCAATATATATATATATATATTATACATCACCGACACCCCAATATATATATATATTATACGTCACCGACACCCCAATATATATATATATTATACATCACCGACACCCCAATATATATATATATTATACATCACCGACACCCCAATATATATATATTATACGTCACCGACACCCCAATATATATATATATTATACATCACCGACACCCCAATATATATATATTATACATCACCGACACCCCAATATATATATATATTATACATCACCGACACCCCAATATATATATATTATACATCACCGACACCCCAATATATATATATATATATTATACATCACCGACACCCCAATATATATATATATTATACGTCACCGACACCCCAATATATATATATATTATACATCACCGACACCCCAATATATATATATATTATACATCACCGACACCCCAATATATATATATTATACATCACCGACACCCCAATATATATATATATTATACATCACCGACACCCCAATATATATATATTATACATCACCGACACCCCAATATATATATATATTATACATCACCGACACCCCAATATATATATATATATATTATACATCACCGACACCCCAATATATATATATTATACATCACCAACACCCCAATATATATATATATTATACATCACCGACACCCCAATATATATATATATATTATACATCACCGACACCCCAATATATATATATTATACGTCACCGACACCCCAATATATATATATATATTATACATCACCGACACCCCAATATATATATATATTATACGTCACCGACACCCCAATATATATATATTATACATCACCGACACCCCAATATATATATATATTATACGTCACCGACACCCCAATATATATATATATTATACGTCACCGACACCCCAATATATATATATATTATACATCACCGACACCCCAATATATATATATATTATACATCACCGACACCCCAATATATATATATATTATACATCACCGACACCCCAATATATATATATATTATACATCACCGACACCCCAATATATATATATATATTATACATCACCGACACCCCAATATATATATATTATACGTCACCGACACCCCAATATATATATATATATTATACATCACCGACACCCCAATATATATATATATTATACGTCACCGACACCCCAATATATATATATATTATACATCACCGACACCCCAATATATATATATATTATACATCACCGACACCCCAATATATATATATTATACATCACCGACACCCCAATATATATATATTATACATCACCGACACCCCAATATATATATATATTATACATCACCGACACCCCAATATATATATATATTATACATCACCGACACCCCAATATATATATATTATACGTCACCGACACCCCAATATATATATATATTATACGTCACCGACACCCCAATATATATATATATTATACATCACCGACACCCCAATATATATATATATTATACATCACCGACACCCCAATATATATATATTATACGTCACCGACACCCCAATATATATATATATTATACGTCACCGACACCCCAATATATATATATATTATACATCACCGACACCCCAATATATATATATTATACATCACCGACACCCCAATATATATATATATATTATACATCACCGACACCCCAATATATATATATATTATTATACATCACCGACACCCCAATATATATATATATTATTATACATCACCGACACCCCAATATATATATATTATACGTCACTGACACCCCAATATATATATATATTATACATCACCGACACCCCAATATATATATATATTATACATCACCGACACCCCAATATATATATATATTATACATCACCGACACCCCAATATATATATATTATACATCACCGACACCCCAATATATATATATATTATACATCACCGACACCCCAATATATATATATATTATACATCACCGACACCCCAATATATATATATTATACGTCACCGACACCCCAATATATATATATATTATACATCACCGACACCCCTATATATATATATTATACATCACCGACACCCCAATATATATATATTATACATCACCGACACCCCAATATATATATATATTATACATCACCGACACCCCTATATATATATATTATACATCACCGACACCCCAATATATATATATTATACATCACCGACACCCCAATATATATATATATTATACATCACCGACACCCCAATATATATATATTATACGTCACCGACACCCCAATATATATATATATTATATGTCACCGACAGCCCAATATATATATATATTATACATCACCGACACCCCAATATATATGTATTATACATCACCGACACCCCAATATATATATATATTATACATCACCGACACCCCAATATATATATATATTATACATCACCGACACCCCAATATATATATATTATACGTCACCGACACCCCAATATATATTATACATCACCGACACCCCAATATATATATATTATACGTCACCGACACCCCAATATATATATATTATACGTCACCGACACCCCAATATATATATATATTATATGTCACTGACACCCCAATATATATATATATTTTATCTGTCACCGACACCCCAATATATATGTATTATACATCACCGACACCCCAATATATATATATTATACGTCACCGACACCCCAATATATATATATTATACATCACCGACACCCCAATATATATATATATTATACGTCACCGATACCCCAATATATATATATTATACATCACCGACACCCCAATATATATATATATTATATGTCACCGACACCCCAATATATATTATACATCACCGACACCCCAATATATATATATATTATATGTCACTGACACCCCAATATATATATATTATACGTCACCGACACCCCAATATATATATATTATACATCACCGACACCCCAATATATATATATTATGCATCACCGACACCCCAATATATATATATTATACGTCACCGACACCCCAATATATATATATTATACATCACCGACACCCCAATATATATATATTATGCATCACCGACACCCCAATATATATATATATTATACATCACCGACACCCCAATATATATATATATTATACGTCACCGACACCCCAATATATATATATTATACGTCACCGACACCCCAATATATATATATTATACATCACCGACACCCCAATATATATATATATTATACGTCACCGACACCCCAATATATATATATTATGCATCACCGACACCCCAATATATATATATTATGCATCACCGACACCCCAATATATATATATTATACATCACCGACACCCCAATATATATATATTATACATCACCGACACCCCAATATATATATATATTATACATCACCGACACCCCAATATATATATATTATGCATCACCGACACCCCAATATATATATATTATACATCACCGACACCCCAATATATATATATTATACATCACCGACACCCCAATATATATATATATTATACATCACCGACACCCCAATATATATATATATTATACGTCACCGATACCCCAATATATATATATATATTATACATCACCGACACCCCAATATATATATATATTATACATCACCGACACCCCAATATATATATATATATTATACATCACCGACACCCCAATATATATATATATTATACATCACCGACACCCCAATATATATATATTATACATCACCGACACCCCAATATATATATATTATACATCACCGACACCCCAATATATATATATTATACATCACCGACACCCCAATATATATATTATACATCACCGACACCCCAATATATATATTATACATCACCGACACCCCAATATATTATTATTATACAGCATTTATGGGGCGCTCTGCGTATTGGGATGATTGGCTGCAATGCTCAGTCCTCTCATTAGGTGGCAGTATATTTTGCACACATACCTGTACATGGGAATGATTTGTTACGTTTTCCTTTCCTGCAGCTCCGGATACATTGTTACAAGTCGTCGTGTCTGATATGTAACTCGTCACGTACTGATCCGTGTGCGGCCGTGTCTGATCCGTGTGAGGCCGTGTCCGATGTGTAACTCGTCACGTACTGATCCGTGTGCGGCCGTGTCCGATGTGTAACTCGTCACGTACTGATCCATGTGCGGCCGTGTCCGATGTGTAACTCATCACGTACTGATCCGTGTGCGGCCGTGTCTGATCCGTGTGCGGCCGTGTCTGATCCGTGTGCGGCCGTGTCCGATGTGTAACTCATCACTTACTGATCCGTGTGCGGCCGTGTCTGATATGTAACTCGTCACGTACTGATCCGTGTGCGGCCGTGTCTGATATGTAACTCGTCACGTACTGATCCGTGTGCGGCCGTGTCCGATGTGTAACTCATCACGTACTGATCCGTGTGCGGCCGTGTCCGATGTGTAACTCATCACGTACTGATCCGTGTGCGGCCTTGTCTGATCCGTGTGCGGCCGTGTCTGATGTGTAACTCATCACGTACTGATCCGTGTGCAGCCGTGTCTGATGTGTAACTCATCACGTACTGATCCGTGTGCGGCCGTGTCCGATGTGTAACTCATCACGTACTGATCCGTGTGCGGCCTTGTCTGATCCGTGTGCGGCCGTGTCCGATGTGTAACTCATCACGTACTGATCCGTGTGCGGCCTTGTCTGATCCGTGTGCGGCCTTGTCTGATCCGTGTGCGGCCTTGTCTGATCCGTGTGCGGCTGTGAAGTGTCATCACAGTAAATGATACAGAAATAATGGATCCGGAAAATGAGGTATAAAATATGAAGACTGAAAATCAGAAACTTCCAGGAAGAAATGAATGCGAATCCGATTACAATGTGGATATTATTGATCTCCATGACGATCATGGGATGGAATATGATGGCTGCACATCCCATAATGGATGGAGGTGCGTGACGATACGCGTGGGGAGGAGTCGGGTGATGTCATCGCTCCTACAACGTGCCAATAGGAAGGTTCTTGCTCTCCATCGTTTGATTCTGACCAATTCCAGTCCGGACACTTTCCCCCCCTTCCAGTCCGGACACTTTCCCCCCCTTCCAGTCCGGACGCTTTCCCCCCCTTCCAGTCCGGACGCTTTCCCCCCCTTCCAGTCCGGACGCTTTCCCCCCTTCCAGTCCGGACGCTTTCCCCCCTTCCAGTCCGGACGCTTTCCCCCCTTCCAGTCCGGACACTTTCCCCCCCTTCCAGTCCGGACACTTTCCCCCTTCCAGTCCGGACACTTTCCCCCACTTCCAGACCGGACACTTTCCCCCACTTCCAGTCCGGACACTTTCCCCCACTTCCAGTCCGGACACTTTCCCCCCTTCCAGTCCGGACACTTTCCCCCACTTCCAGTCCGGACACTTTCCCCCCACTTCCAGTCCGGACACTTTCCCCCCTTCCAGTCCGGACACTTTCCCCCCCTTCCAGTCCGGACACTTTCCCCCCCCTTCCAGTCCGGACACTTCCCCCCCCTATCAGTTGCACATCATCAACACACATCAGTGAAGGAGAATAATTGGCTATATTTTGTAATAAAAATAAAGTAAAAGATTTTTTCACATTTTTTTTGCTCTTTTTTGTTTGTAGCACAAAGTACCCCCCATTGGGGAGTAAACAGCACCAACAGAAAGCTGTATTTGTGTGAAAACAATGAAACGTCCTGAGTACAGCGTCACATGACCGCACAATTGTCATTCACAGTGTCCTGTATCTCCGGGAAGTGACAGTTGGTCATGTGATATTTGGTGACGATCTATGAACTGACATACACTCCATGTGGGGATAACAATGATGAAACGTCCTGAGTACAGCGTCACATGACCGCACAATTGTCATTCACAGTGTCCTGTATCCCGGGAAGTGACAGTTGGTCATGTGATATTTGGTGACGATCTATAAACTGACATACACTCCATGTGGGGATAACAATCGGTAAGGAATCGGCACCCCGAGGCGTTCACACGTGTAACTGACCTGCCTTCTCTACATGTGGGAGGAGCTATGAGTATGAGGGGGCGGGCTGCCCGCCCTACTGTGGGAGGGGTCTTCCTTCTAATAGGCGGGGGGGAGTTCTGAGCGTTTGCTGGGAGGAGCTCAGTGGGCGCGGTTTGATGTTGTGGGAGGGGTTTAAAACTTTAGAGGCGGGCGAGATGTGGAGCTGTGGGAGGAACATTGTGTATGAAGGGGGCGGTGGGCGGGGTCCTATCTGTAAAGGGTGGTGGCGGCCCCGTGCAGTGGGAGGGGTATCGGCGGTGAGTAGTAGGCGTGTTGCTGAGTGGTGGGCGGGGTCGGCCCCGTGCAGTGGGAGGGGTTTCAGCAGTGAGTAGGAGTGTTGCTGAATGGTGGGCGGGGTCGGCCCGGTACAGTGGGTGGGATATCGGCGGTGAGTAGGAGGTTTGTTGCTGAGTGGTGGGCGGGGTCGGGCTCGTGTAATGGGAGGGGTATCGGCGGTGAGTAGTAGGTGTGTTGCTGAGTGGTGGGCGGGGTCGGCCCGGTACAGTGGGTGGGGTATCGGCGGTGAGTAGGAGTTGTGGAGTGGTGGGCGGGGTCTGCCCGTGAAGGGGGAGGGATATCGGCGGTGAGTAGGAGGTGTGTTGCTGAGTGGTGGGCGGTGTCGGGCTCGTCTAGTGGGAGGGGTATCGGCGGTGAGTAGGAAGTGTGGAGTGGTGGGCGGAGTCGGCCCCGTACAGTGGGAGGGGTATCGGCGGTGAGTAGGAGGTGTGGAGTGGTGGGCGGAGTCATGTGTCCCGGCATGCAGTGCGGAAGATGGAGCGGATATCCGGTGTGATGGTGTCCAAGATTTGGGGTACGGAGGTGTGTTGGGGTGTAGAGGGGGCGGGGAATACCATGCGGCTGTCTATCCTCCTTCGGTTGTCACGTAACCTCAGTTACTGGTTGTTATGGGAGACCTCTGTCCCCTCCCCCTTCATACACAGCCGGAGCCTCCCGTCCACTGACATGCAGGAGGAGGAGGGGGCGGAGTTCTGTGGTCCTCTATATATCCCGCCTGTCTGTATTGTGTTTCTTCTACATTTCCTCTTAGAGCATCTAGTGGTTGTTGATAACATGAGAACCTTCTTATCCCCTCCCCCTGTGTATTAGGGACCGCCCCCTGTACTATAATCCCCCTCTGCTCCACCAATCAGAGGAAGACTGAAGTCCCATCAGATGGCAGTCCTCATCCTGGTCCTCCTCCACGAAGGAGCAGATCCCGGTCCTGCTGATGGGTTGAGGACCTTCTATGGCCCTGTCCAGCCCTCCTAGAGGAACTGCCTGTCTCCCGGAATCTCCTCCGTGCTCTCGTCTCCCGGAATCTCCTCCGTGCTCTCGTCTCCCGGAATCTCCTCCGTGCTCTCGTCTCCCGGAATCTCCTCCGTGCTCTCGTCTCCCGGAATCTCCTCCGTGCTCTCGTCTCCCGGAATCTCCTCCATGCTCTCGTCTCCCGGAATCTCCTCCGTGCTCTCGTCTCCCGGAATCTCCTCTGTGCTCTCGTCTCCCGGAATCTCCTCCGCGCTCTCGTCTCCCGGAATCTCCTCCGTGCTCTCGTCTCCCGGAATCTCCTCCGTGTTCTCGTCTCCCGGAATCTCCTCTGTGCTCTCGTCTCCCGGAATCTCCTCCGCGCTCTCGTCTCCCGGAATCTCCTCCGTGCTCTTGAGACTGTGTTGGGAACAACAGCCACTCAGCCACCAAGTGGTAGGCCACGTCACATGACAGGGCGGGGTCAGCGCATGCTGAAGCGCACAGTGTGCCAGAAATCGCCAACTGTCTGCAGAGTCAATAGCTAAAGACCTCCAAACTTGGTGTGGCCTTCAGATGAGCCCAACAACAGTGCGTAGAGAGCTTCATGGAATGGGTTTCCATGGCCGAGCAGCTGCATCCAAGCCTTCCATCACCAAGTGCAATGCAAAGCGTCGGATGACGTGGTGTAAAGCACGCCGCCACTGGACTCTAGAGCAGAGGAGACGTGTTCTCTGGAGGGACCAATCACACTTCTCTGTCTGGCAATCCGATGGACATGTCTGGGTTTGGCGGTGTCAGGAGAACGGTACTTGCCTGACTGCATTGTGCCAAGTGTAAAGTTTGGTGGAGGCGGGATTATGGTGTGGGGGTGTTTTTCAGGGGTTGGGCTTGGCCCCCTAGTTCCAGTGAAGGGAACTCTTAAGGTGACATTTTGGACAATTTCATGCTCCCAACTTTGTGGGAGGAGTTTGGGGATGGCCCCTTCCTGTTCCAACATGACTGCCCCCCCAGTGCACAAAGCAAGGTCCATAAAGACATGGAGGAGCCAGTTTGGGGTGGAGGAACTTGACTGTCCTGCACAGAGTCCTGACCTCAACCCCATAGAACACCTTTGGGATGAATTAGAGCGGAGACTGCGAGCCAGGCCTCCTCCCCCGACATCAGTGCCTCCTCCCCCGACATCAGGCCTCCTCCCCCGACATCAGTGCCTGACCTGACAAATGTGCTTCTGGAAGAATGGTCCAACCTTCCCATAGACACCCTCCTAAACCTTGTGGACGGCCTTCCCAGAAGAGTTGAAGCTGTTATAGCTGCAAAGGGCGGGGCCAACTCAATATTGAACCCTACGTACTAAGACTGGGGGGGCCATTAAAGGTCATGTGTGTGGAAAGGGCGGGGCCAACTCAATATTGAACCCTACGTACTAAGACTGGGGGGGCCATTAAAGGTCATGTGCGTGGAAAGGGCGGGGCCAACTCAATATTGAACCCTACGGACTAAGACTGGGGGGCCATTAAAGGTCATGTGTGTGGAAAGGGCGGGGCCAACTCAATATTGAACCCCACGGACTAAGACTGGGGGGCCATTACAGGTCATCTGTGTGGATAGGGAGGCGGCCCAATACTTGGGGCAATATATTATATATACGGGGGGGTGGGGACAATACTTGGGGCAATATAGTGGATATAGTTTTTTTTTGGGGGGGGACCTTATTTAATATCTAACTACCACTGGAATTTTTTTTATTGTTTATTATATAAACAAAAAAAGACCAAAAATGTTAAAGTACACATTTTTTTTTCATTTATGATATTAAATTTTGCAAATATCTATTCATAAATTTTGGCCAAAATGTATTCTTTATTTCTTTGGAGAAAATCCCCCAAATCCTGGTTTAATATTTAGTCTGTAGGAAAGTTACAGAGTCCACAAACTATGAGATACGTATCTGATAATCCATCAATCCTGATGTATCAACGGCCAATCTCATTTCCTGAAACCTGAAAATGTCAGAACAGCAAACTCCTCCCCCCCCCAAATGTCAGGACAGTACAGATATCCCCCAAATGTCAGGACAGTACAGATATCCCCCAAATGTCAGGACGGTACAGATATCCCCCAAATGTCAGGACGGTACGGATATCCCCCAAATGTCAGGACGGTACAGACATCCCCCAAATGTCAGGACGGTACGGATATCCCCCAAATGTCAGGACGGTACAGATATCCCCCCAAATGTCAGGACGGTACAGATATCCCCCCAAATGTCAGGACGGTACAGATATCCCCCAAATGTCAGGACGGTACAGATATCCCCCAAATGTCAGGACGGTACAGACATCCCCCAAATGTCAGGACGGTACAGATATCCCCCAAATGTCAGGACGGTACGGATATCCCCCAAATGTCAGGACGGTACAGATATCCCCCCAAATGTCAGGACGGTACAGATATCCCCCCAAATGTCAGGACGGTACAGATATCCCCCAAATGTCAGGACGGTACAGATATCCCCCAAATGTCAGGACGGGACAGATATCCCCCAAATGTCAGGACAGGACAGATATCCCCCAAATGTCAGGACGGTACAGATATCCCCCCAAATGTCAGGACGGTACAGATATCCCCCAAATGTCAGGATGGTACAGATATCCCCCAAATGTCAGGACGGTACAGATATCCCCCAAATGTCAGGATGGTACAGATATCCCCCAAATGTCAGGACGGTACAGATATCCCCCAAATGTCAGGACAGTACAGATATCCCCCAAATGTCAGGACGGTACAGGATATCCCCCAAATGTCAGAGGGGGGGGGACCGGCCTCATATGGGAGGAAGGTGTGGGGGGGACCGGCCTCATATATGGGAGGAAGGCGTGGGGGGGATCAGCCTGATATATGGGAGGAAGGTGTGGGGGGGACCGGCCTCATATATGGGAGGAAGGTGTGGGGGGGACCGGCCTCATATATGGGAGGAAGGCGTGGGGGGGATCAGCCTCATATGGGAGGAAGGTGTGGGGGGACCGGCCTCATATATGGGAGGAAGGTGTGGGGGGGACCGGCCTCATATGGGAGGAAGGTGTGGGGGGGGACCGGCCTCATATGGGAGGAAGGTGTGGGGGGGACCGGCCTCATATATGGGAGGAAGGTGTGGGGGGGACCGGCCTCATATGGGAGGAAGGTGTGGGGGGGACCGGCCTCATATGGGAGGAAGGTGTGGGGGGGACCGGCCTCATATGGGAGGAAGGTGTGGGGGGGACCGGCCTCATATGGGAGGAAGGTGTGGGGGGGACCGGCCTCATATGGGAGGAAGGTGTGGGGGGGACTGGCCTCATATATGGGAGGAAGGTGTGGGGGGACCGGCCTCATATGGGAGGAAGGCGTGGGGGGGACCGGCCTCATATATGGGAGGAAGGTGTGGGGGGGACCGGCCTCATATGGGAGGAAGGCGTGGGGACCGGCCTCATATGGGAGGAAGGCGTGGGGGGGGGGGACCGGCCTCATATGGGAGGAAGGCGTGGGGGGGGGACCGGCCTCATAAGGGAGGAAGGCGTGGGGGGGGGGACCGGCCTCATATATGGGAGGAAGGTGTGGGGGGGACCGGCCTCATATATGGGAGGAAGGTGTGGGGGGGACCGGCCTCATATGGGAGGAAGGTGTGGGGGGGACCGGCCTCATATGGGAGGAAGGTGTGGGGGGGACCGGCCTCATATATGGGAGGAAGGTGTGGGGGGGGGACCGGCCTTACACTGATAATCACTAATCATTTCTATGAATGGCATCCATTCATGGCCAGTGAGAACTATTGTGAGAGCTGTGATTGGCCCTCTCTGTACCATGTGATCACTGACCAATCACACAGATCATCACAAGAGTACACAAGGAATGTCAGCCATTTGTTCGACTTTCCAGCCATTATGGGTGAACGCCCCTCTCCATCCTCTACTGACCCCTCATCTACAGAGTCTCCCTTCTGCTGCTGCATTGTCTGCAATTTACAAGATGTTCTTCTCTCTCTGATCTCAGGTGTGAGGTGACAACTACGATGGCAGATCGTGTCTTCCCCCCATCTTCCTGAGCAACATGGAGGACAACTTCCTCTTCCTGAACTCTCTGGGTGAGTCCTAACAGTGGGGGCGATATACGGTGTTCAGTATAGAGGGGGGAGATATATATACAGTGTAGAGGGGGGATATATATATATACAGTGTAGAGGGGGGATATATATATATACAGTGTAGAGGGGGGATATATATATATACAGTGTAGAGGGGATATATATATATACAGTGTAGAGGGGGGATATATATATATACAGTGTAGAGGGGGGATATATATATATATACAGTGTAGAGGGGGGATATATATATATATACAGTGTAGAGGGGATATATATATATATATATACAGTGTAGAGGGGGATATATATATACAGTGTAGAGGGGGGATATATATATATATATACAGTGTAGAGGGGGATATATATATACAGTGTAGAGGGGGGATATATATATATATATACAGTGTAGAGGGGGATATATATATACAGTGTAGAGGGGGGATATATATATACAGTGTAGAGGGGGGATATATATATATACAGTGTAGAGGGGGATATATATATATACAGTGTAGAGGGGGGAGATATATATATACAGTGTAGAGGGGGGAGATATATATATATATACAGTGTAGAGGGGGATATATATATACAGTGTAGAGGGGGGAGATATATATATACAGTGTAGAGGGGGGATATATATATATATATACAGTGTAGAGGGGATATATATATATACAGTGTAGAGGGGGGAGATATATATATACAGTGTAGAGGGGGGATATATATATATATATACAGTGTAGAGGGGGATATATATATACAGTGTAGAGGGGGGATATATATATACAGTGTAGAGGGGGGATATATATATATACAGTGTAGAGGGGGATATATATATATACAGTGTAGAGGGGGGAGATATATATATACAGTGTAGAGGGGGGAGATATATATATATATACAGTGTAGAGGGGATATATATATATACAGTATAGAGGGGGGATATATATATACAGTGTAGAGGGGATATATATATATACAGTGTAGAGGGGGATATATATATATACAGTGTAGAGGGGGGTATATATATATACAGTGTAGAGGGGGGAGATATATATATATACAGTGTAGAGGGGGGAGATATATATATGTATACAGTGTAGAGGGGATATATATATATACAGTATAGAGGGGGGATATATATATACAGTGTAGAGGGGGGAGATATATATATATACAGTGTAGAGGGGATATATATATATATACAGTATAGAGGGGGGATATATATATACAGTGTAGAGGGGATATATATATATATACAGTGTAGAGGGGGGATATATATATATATATATACAGTGTAGAGGGGAGATATATATACAGTTGTGTCCAAAATTATTCAACCCCCAATGCTGTAAAGGGGTTTAGGGACTATAGTGTACATTTGGAATTGTATTCAGAATCAAATCCTACAAGGACGTTGTAACTACCCAAATGCAACTAAAATGACATCAATTGTTTATGTAATACAGTAGTAAATGGTTCTTATGTGGTTTCTTCATTGCCACAATTATTCAACCCCTTAAAGACTACCACTCTGAAGAACAGAGGTTCATACAGGTGCTTTCCATCAGGTATTGAAAACACCTGTGGATGTCACCGAGCAGCAATCAAGCATAATAAGCACCAATTAGGCAGCTTTAAAATGACTGTGATACTCAGCTCCTTCTAGACATTTACTGGTGTGGTTACAAACATGGTGAAGGCAAGAGAATGGTCCAGGAAGACAAGAGAAGAGGTGATTTCTCTTCACAGGAAGGGCAATGGCTATAAGAAGATTGCAAAGATGTTAAACATACCAAGAGACACCTTAGGAAGCATCATTCGCAAATTCAAGGCAAAGGGCACTGTTGAAACGCTACCTGGTCGTGGCAGAAAGAAGATGCTGACTTCGACTGCTGTGCGCTACCTGAAGCGTAGAGTGGAGAGAAGTCCCCGTGTGACTGCTGAGGAACTGAGAAAAGATTTGTCAGATGTGGGTACAGAAGTTTCAGCCCAGACAATAAGACGCACACTGCGTAATGAAGGCCTCCGTGCCAGAACTCCCAGGCGTACCCCCTTGCTGTCTCCAAAGAATAAGAAGAGTCGACTGCAGTATGCCAAAAGCCATGTGGACAAACCACAAAAGTTGTGGGATAGTGTTCTGTGGACTGATGAAACAAAATTAGAACTGTTTGGGCCCATGGATCAACGCTATGTTTGGAGGAGGAAGAACAAGGCCTATGATGAAAAGAACACCTTGCCTACTGTGAAGCATGGTGGAGGGTCAATCATGCTTTGGGGCTGTTTTGCTTCTGCAGGTACAGGGAAGCTTCAGCGTGTGCAAGGTACCATGAATTCTCTTCAGTACCAGGAGATATTGGATGGAAACGTGATGCAGTCCGTCACACACCTGAGGCTTGGGAGACGTTGGACCTTTCAACAGGACAATGATCCCAAGCATACCTCCAAGTCCACTAGAGCATGGTTGCAGAGGAAAGGCTGGAACATTTTGGAGTGGCCATCGCAGTCACCAGACTTAAATCCGATTGAGAACCTCTGGTGGGACTTAAAGAAAGCAGTTGCAGTGCGCAAGCCTAAGAATGTGACTGAACTGGAGGCCTTTGCCCATGAAGAATGGGCGAAGATACCCGTAGATCGCTGCAAGACACTTGTGTCAAGCTATGCTTCACGTTTAAAAGCTGTTATAACTGTAAAAGGATGCTGTACTAAGTACTAAGATTGAATGTCACTTGGGGGTTGAATAAAACTGATAATGCTGTGAGCACAGAAAAGACATTTGTGGTTATTTCATTATAACTGTTATGTTATATTTGTCTGACCTACAAGTGCCTCTTTAATGTAAATGTAAGCAAGATGACTGAATGATCAAAAGCAATGTCAAACTGGCCAAAACACTCAATTTCAGTGGGGGTTGAATAATTTTGGACACAACTGTATACAGTGTAGAGGGGGGATATATATATATATACAGTGTAGAGGGGGGATATATATATATACAGTGTAGAGGGGGGAGATATATATATATATATACAGTGTAGAGGGGATATATATATATACAGTATAGAGGGGGGATATATATATATACAGTATAGAGGGGGGATATATATATATACAGTGTAGAGGGGGATATATATATATACAGTGTAGAGGGGGGATATATATACAGTCATGGCCGAAATTGTTGGCACCCTTGATATTTCTCCAGGAAATCATGTATTTCTCACGAAACGTATTGCATTAACACATGTTTTGCTATACACATGTTTATTCCCTTTGTGTGTATTGGGACAAAACAAAAAAAGGGAGGAAAGAAAGCAAATTCGACATAATGTCACACAAACCTCCAAAAATGGGCTGGACAAAAGTATTGGCACCCTTTCACAACTGCGGATAAATAAGAATGTTACAAGCATGTGATGCTCCTGTAAACTCACCTGGGGCAAGTAACAGGTGTGGGCAATATAGAAATCACACCTGAAAGCAGATAAAAAGGAGAGACGTTCACTTAACCTTTGCATTGTGTGTCTGTCTGTGCCACACTAAGCATGGACAACAGAAAGAGGAGACGAGAACTGTCTGAGGACCTGAGAACCAAAATTGTGGCAAAATATCAACAATCTCAAGGTTACAAGTCCATCTCCAGAGAACTAGATTTGCCTTTGTCCACAGTGCGCAACATTATCAAGAAGTTTGCAACCCATGGCACTGTAGCTAATCTCCCTGGTCGTGGACGGATGAGGAAAATTGATGAAAGATTGCAACGCAGAATAGTCCGGATGGTGGATAAGCAGCCCCAAACATGTTCCAAAGACATTCAAGCTGTCCTGCAGGCTCAGGGAGCATCAGTGTCAGCGCGAACTATCCGTCGACATTTAAATGAAATGAAACGCTATGGCAGGAGACCCAGGAGGACCCCACTGCTGACACAGAGACATAAAAAAGCAAGACTACAGTTTGCCAAAATGTACTTGAGTAAGCCAAAAGCCTTCTGGGAAAACGTCTTGTGGACAGATGAGACCAAGATAGAGCTTTTCGGTAAAGCACATCATTCTACTGTTTACCGAAAACGGAATGAGGCCTACAAAGAACAAAACACAGTACCTACGGTAAAATATGGTGGAGGTTCAATGATGTTTTGGGGTTGTTTTGCTGCCTCTGGCACTGGGTGCCTTGACTGTGTGCAAGGCATCATGAAATCTGAGGATTACCAAAGGATTTTGGGTCGCACTGTAGGGCCCAGTGTCAGAAAGCTGGGTTTGCGTCCAAGATCCTGGGTCTTCCAGCAGGACAATGACCCCAAACATACGTCAAAAAGCACTCAGAAATGGATGGCAAAGAAGCGCTGGAGAGTTCTGAAGTGGCCAGCAATGAGCCCAGATCTAAATCCCATTGAACACCTGTGGAGAGATCTTAAAATTGCTGTTGGGAAAAGGTGTCCTTCCAATAAGAGAGACCTGGAGCTGTTTGCAAAGGAAGAGTGGTCCAAAATTCCGGGTGAGAGGTGTCAGAAGCTTATTGATGGTTATAGGAAGCGACTGATTTCAGTTATGTTTTCCAAAGGGTGTGCAACCAAATATTAAGTTAAGGGTGCCAATACTTTTGTCCAGCCCATTTTTGGGGTTTTGTGTGACATTATGTCATATTTGCTTTTCTGCCTCTGTTTTATATTTGTTCCAATACATACAAAGGGAATAAACATGTGTATAGCAAAACATGTGTTAATGCAATACCTTTTTTGTGTGAAATACTTGATTTTCAGGAAAAATATCAAGGGTGCCAACAATTTCGGCCATGACTGTATATACAGTGTAGAGGGGATATATATATATACAGTGTAGAGGGGGGATATATATATATACAGTGTAGAGGGGATATATATATATACAGTGTAGAGGGGGGATATATATATATATACAGTGTAGAGGGGGGATATATATATACAGTGTAGAGGGGGATATATATATATATATACAGTGTAGAGGGGAGATATATATATACAGTGTAGAGGGGGGATATATATATATATACAGTGTAGAGGGGGATATATATATATATATATACAGTGTAGAGGGGGATATATATATATATACAGTGTAGAGGGGGATATATATATATACAGTGTAGAGGGGGATATATATATATACAGTGTAGAGGGGGGATATATATATATACAGTGTAGAGGGGGATATATATATATATACAGTGTAGAGGGGGATATATATATATATACAGTGTAGAGGGGGATATATATATATACAGTGTAGAGGGGGGATATATATATATACAGTATAGAGGGGGATATATATATATACAGTGTAGAGGGGGATATATATATATACAGTGTAGAGGGGGGATATATATATATACAGTGTAGAGGGGATATATATATATACAGTGTAGAGGGGATATATATATATACAGTGTAGAGGGGATATATATATATACAGTGTAGAGGGGATATATATATATACAGTGTAGAGGGGGGATATATATATATATACAGTGTAGAGGGGGGATATATATATACAGTGTAGAGGGGGATATATATATATATATACAGTGTAGAGGGGAGATATATATATACAGTGTAGAGGGGGGATATATATATATATACAGTGTAGAGGGGGATATATATATATATATACAGTGTAGAGGGGGATATATATATATATACAGTGTAGAGGGGGATATATATATATACAGTGTAGAGGGGAGATATATATATACAGTGTAGAGGGGGGATATATATATATACAGTGTAGAGGGGGGATATATATATATACAGTGTAGAGGGGGGATATATATATATACAGTATAGAGGGGGATATATATATATATATACAGTGTAGAGGGGGGATATATATATACAGTGTAGAGGGGATATATATATATACAGTATAGAGGGGGGATATATATATACAGTATAGAGGGGGGATATATATATATACAGTGTAGAGGGGGGATATATATATATACAGTGTAGAGGGGGGATATATATATACAGTATAGAGGGGGGATATATATATACATACAGTGTAGAGGGCGATATACGGTATTCAGTATAGAGGGGGGATATATATATATACAGTATAGAGGGGGGATATATATATACAGTATAGAGGGGGGATATATATATATACAGTGTAGAGGGGGGATATATATATATATACAGTGTAGAGGGGGGATATATATATACAGTATAGAGGGGGGATATATATATATATACAGTGTAGAGGGCGATATACGGTATTCAGTATAGAGGGGGGATATATATATATACAGTATAGAGGGGGGAGATATATATATACAGTATAGAGGGGGGATATATATATATACAGTATAGAGGGGGGAGATATATATATACAGTATAGAGGGGGGAGATATATATATACAGTATAGAGGGGGGATATATATATATACAGTATAGAGGGGGGAGACATATACATATATATACAGTATAGAGGGGGGATATATATACATACAGTATAGAGGGGGGATATATATATATACAGTGTAGAGGGGGGATATATATATATACAGTATAGAGGGGGGATATATATATATATACAGTATAGAGGGGGGATATATATATATACAGTGTAGAGGGGGGAGATATATACAGTTGTGTTGAAAATAATATCAGTCAGACATCACTAACCGGATCAATCTCTGTTTTTGGTGGAAATGATATTTCTACATGGCAGGTAATTTCCTAGCAGGTGTAGTAGAGTCATAGAAATCCAACAGACCCGACAGTCATGACATGCATGCTGCTGATTCTGTGTCATTGAATCACTCATTGAAAGGGGCGTGTTCACAATAATAGCCGTGTGGAGTTCTATTAGTGAGGTCATTCATTCTTTGATAAACAGGTGGCAATTATTGCCCTTATTTAAGGAAGGAAGGCAGCAAATGTTGGACATGCTGGTTACAGTGCATTTCTCTCTGAAATTCTGAGGAAAATGGGTCGTTCCAGACATTGTTCAGAAGAACAGCGTACCTTGATTAAAAAGTTGATTGGAGGGGAAAACATATAAAGAAGTGCAGAAAATGATCGGCTGCTCAGCTAAAATGATGGCTAATGCTTTAAAATGGCAACCAAAACCTGAAAGATGTGGAAGAAAGCGAAAAACTACCATTGGAATGGATAGAAGAATAGCCAAAATGGGGCGGACTCAGCCAACAATCAGCTCCAGGAAGATGAAAGAAGGTGTGACGTTCCCTGTGAGGACTCAGCCAACAATCAGCTCCAGGAAGATGAAAGAAGGTGTGACGTTCCCTGTGAGGACTCAGCCAACAATCAGCTCCAGGAAGATGAAAGAAGGTGTGACGTTCCCTGTGAGGACTGTTACAATTAGAAGACGCCGATGTGAAGCCAAGCTATCTGCAAGAAGTCCCCGCAAAGTCCCACTGTTGGGAAAAGACGTGCTGAAGAGGTTACAATCTGCCAAAGAGCACATTGACTGGCCTAAAGAGAAATGGCACAACATTTTGTGGGCTGATGAAAGTAAGATTGTTCTTTTTGGGTCTAGTGAGCGGAGACAGTTTGTCAGACGACCCCCAAACACTGAATTCAAGCCACAGTACACTGTGAAGACTGTGAAGCATGGTGGTGCAAGCATCATGATATGGGGATGTTTCTCATACTACGGTGTTGGGCCCATTTATCGCATACCAGGGATCATGGATCAGTTTGAATCCATCAGAATACTTGAAGAGGTCATGCTGCCTTATGCTGAAGAGGAAATGCCCTTGAAATGGGGGTTCCAACAAGACAACGACCCCAAACACACCAGTAAACGGGCAACATCTTGGTTCCAGACCAACAAGATGGACGTTATGGAGTGGCCAGCCCAATCCCCGGATCTTCATCCAATAGAAAACTTGTGGGGTGACATCAAAAATGCCGTTTCTGAGGCCAAACCAAGAAATAGAGAAGAACTGTGGAATGTGGTCCAATCATCCTGGGCTGGAATACCTGATCACAGGGGCCAGAAGTTGGGGGACTCCATGCAACACAGATGTACAGCAGTTCTCAGAAACAGTGCGACTACAACCAAATATTCATGAAGTCATTCAAAGGAAAGCAAAATCTTCAAACATTTCTCAGTTTATATAGTGAATGTTGGAGTTTGGAAAGAAGAATACAAACACGGCCATTTTGTTGAACCGTCTAATATTCACTTTTCTTCCATTTTTTTTTTAGAGGAACAACACAAATTTGATGTATTTTTCTTCCTGTTGTGATTTGGAATAGAATGTGTCGTGTTCCCAATGCATTTGTGTGGATGGAAAGAAAAGGATTAGAAGGATTTGCAGCTTTATTCACTTTTATCATCACACGGATATTATTGAACACAAATGTACAGTTGCAAGAAAAAGTATGTGAACCCCTTGGGATTCCGTGGCGTTTTGCATGAATTGGGCATAAAATGTGCTCTGAACGTCATCTAAGTCACAACAATAGAAGAACACAGTCTGCTGAACATAATACTACACAAACATTAGATGTTGCCATGGTTTAATTGCACATAACATGTAAACATTCACAGTGCAGGGAGGAAAAAGTATGTGAGGCTCTCGCTTAATGACTTCTCCCAGAGCTAATTGGAGCCAGGAGTGAGCCAACCTTGACTCCAATCAGTGGGATGATATTGGATGTGTTGCTGACACTTGTTTTGGGTTTACTAGTTTCAAGAAGCACTGTCTGATGTGAACCATGCCTCGCAGAAAAGAGCTCTCAGAAGACCTACCATCAAGAATTGTTGACTTGCATGAAGCTGGAAAGGGTTACAAAAGTATCTCCTTGAGCCTTGATGTTCATGTGTCCACGGTAAGACAGACTGTCTACAAATGGAGAAAGTTTAGCACTGTTGCTACTCTCCCTAGGCGTGGTCGTCCTGTAAAAATGACTGCAAGAGCACAGCGCAGAATGCTGCATGAGGTAAAGAAGAATCCCAGAGTGTCAGCTAAAGACCTACAGAAATCTCTGGCACATGCTAACATTTTTGTTGACACATCTACAATCAGGAAAACATGAAACAAGAATGGAGTACATGGGAGGACACCACGGAGGAAGCCATTGCTGGCCAAAAAGAAGATTGCAGCACGTTTGAAGTTTGCAAAAGAGCACCTGGATGTTCCACAGCACTACTGGCAGAATATACTGTGGACAGATGACACCAAGATTGAGTTGTTTGGGAAGAACACACAACAGTATGTGTGGAGAAAAAAAGGCCCAGCACACCAACATCAAAACCTCATCCCCACTGTGAAACATGGCGGAGGGAGCATCATGGTTTGGGGCTGCTTTGCTGCCTCAGGGCTGGACGGATTGTTGTCATTGATGGGAAAATGAATTCCAGAGTTTATCAAGACATTTTGCAGGAAAACGTACGACCATCTGTCCGCCAACTGAAGCTCCGCAGAGGATGGGTGATGCAACAGGACAATGATGACCCAAAGCATACAAGTCATTCAACAAAACAATGGCTGCAACAGCACAGAATACGCCTTCTGGAGTGGCCCAGTCAGAGTCCTGACCTCAACCCCATTGAAATGCTGTGGCATGACCTTAAGAGAGCGATTCACACCAGACATCCCAAGAATATTGCTACACTGAAACAGTTTTGTGAAGAGGAGTGGTCCAAAATGACTCCAGATCGTTGTGCAGGTCTGATCTGCAACTACAGGAAACGTTTGGTTGAGGTTATTGCTGCCAAAGGAGGGTCAACCAGTTATTAAGTCCAAAGGTTCACATACTTTTTCCTCCCTGCACTGTGAATGTTTACATGTTATGTGCAATGAAACCATGGCAACATCTAATGTTTGTGTAGTATTATGTTCAGCAGACTGTGTTCTTCTATTGCTGTGACTTAGATGACGTTCAGACATTTTATGCCCAATTCATGCAAAACTCCACGGAATCCCAAGGGGGTCACATACTTTTTCTTGCAACTGTATATATATACACTCGCTACTCTGCAACAATTCTAGGCGGAGTGATGCTGCAAATGAAGAAATCTTTCAGAAGTCGAAGTGTTAATAGTTTATTTGATTAAATGAAGAGAAATCCAATATAATATTTGGGGTGACTCCCCATATCCTGTGATCAGTGTTGGGGTGACTCCCCATATCCTGTGATCAGTGTTGGGGTGACTCCCCATATCCTGTGATCAGTGTTGGGGTGACTCCCCATATCCTGTGATCAGTGTTGGGGTGACTCCCCATATCCTGTGATCAGTGTTGGGGTGACTCCCCGTATCCTGTGATCAGTGTTGGGGTGACTCCCCGTATCCTGTGATCAGTGTTGGGGTGACTCCCCGTATCCTGTGATCAGTGTTGGGGTGACTCCCCGTATCCTGTGATCAGTGTTGGGGTGACTCCCCATATCCTGTGATCAGTGTTGGGGTGACTCCCCATATCCTGTGATCAGTGTTGGGGTGACTCCCCATATCCTGTGATCAGTGTTGGGGTGATTCCTCTCCCCGTGTGATCAGTATTGCAGTGACCCCCCCCCCATAATCAGTATTGGGGTGACCCCCCTTTGCCTTGCACCCAGTGAAGGAGGTCGGCAGGTCGGTCGCTCTCTGTCCATCTCGGAGGACTGAGCTCAGATCTTCTGTGGATGTCGGTCGCCTCCAATTCTTCTGTCTCTTCATGTCACCCCAGATAGACTCCATGGTGGGGAGATCAGGGCTCTGCGGGGGCCAAACCATCACTTTCAGGGCCCCTTGCTCTTCTTCACAGGGAGGATAGTTCCTGATGACATTGGCTGGATGTTGGGGGTGGTTGTCCTGCTGGAGGATACATTGGGGGCCAATCACCCGCCTTCCTGATGGTGTGGATGATGGAGAAGTCTCTGCCTGGATTTCTCAGCATTGAGGACACCGTTGATCCCGACCAAATCTCCAACTCCACTGGCAGAAATACAGCTCCAAACCTGCAGGGAACCTCCACCATGCTTCACAGTTGGCTGCAGACACTCATTGTACCGCCCTCCAGCCCTTCCCCCAACAAACTGCCTCCAGCTACAGCCAAATATTTCACATTTTCACACATCAGTCCTCAACGTTACCCCACCACTGCGTCTACACTCCTCCAACATTCCCCCACCACTGCGTCTACACTCCTCCAACATTACCCCACCACTGCGTCTACACTCCTCCAACATTACCCCACCACTGCGTCTACACTCCTCAACATTACCCCACCACTGCGTCTACACTCCTCAACATTACCCCACCACTGCGTCTACACTCCTCAATGTTACCCCACCACTGCGTCTACACTCCTCAACATTACCCCACCACTGCGTCTACACTCCTCAATGTTACCCCACCACTGCGTCTACACTCCTCAACATTACCCCACCACTGCGTCTACACTCCTCAACATTACCCCACCACTGCGTCTACACTCCTCACCATTACCCCACCACTGCGTCTACACTCCTCACCATTACCCCACCACTGCATCTACACTCCTCAACATTACCCCACCACTGCGTCTACACTCCTCAACATTACCCCACCACTGCGTCTACACTCCTCCAACATTACCCCACCACTGCGTCTACACTCCTCAATGTTACCCCACCACTGCGTCTACACTCCTCAACATTACCCCACCACTGCGTCTACACTCCTCAACATTACCCCACCACTGCGTCTACACTCCTCCAACATTACCCCACCACTGCGTCTACACTCCTCATTACCCCCCCCACTGCGTCTACACTCCTCAACATTACCCCACCACTGCGTCTACACTCCTCAACGTTACCCCACCACTGCGTCTACACTCCTCAACGTTACCCCACCACTGCGTCTACACTCCTCATTACCCCACCACTGCGTCTACACTCCTCATTACCCCACCACTGCGTCTACACTCCTCAACATTACCTACCACTGCGTCTACACTCCTCAACATTACCCCACCACTGCGTCTACACTCCTCAACATTACCCCACCACTGCGTCTACACTCCTCAACATTACCCACCACTGCGTCTACACTCCTCAACATTACCCCACCACTGCGTCTACACTCCTCATTACCCCACCACTGCGTCTACACTCCTCAACATTACCCCACCACTGCGTCTACACTCCTCACCATTACCCCACCACTGCGTCTACACTCCTCACCATTACCCCACCACTGCATCTACACTCCTCCAACATTACCCCACCACTGCGTCTACACTCCTCCAACATTCCCCCACCACTGCGTCTACACTCCTCCAACATTACCCCACCACTGCGTCTACACTCCTCCAACATTACCCCACCACTGCGTCTACACTCCTCAATGTTACCCCACCACTGCGTCTACACTCCTCAACATTCCCCCACCACTGCGTCTACACTCCTCCAACATTCCCCCACCACTGCGTCTACACTCCTCAATGTTACCCCACCACTGCGTCTACACTCCTCAACATTACCCCACCACCGCGTCTACACTCCTCAACGTTACCCCACCACTGCGTCTACACTCCTCAACGTTACCCCACCACTGCGTCTACACTCCTCATTACCCCCCCACTGCGTCTACACTCCTCAACGTTACCCCACCACTGCGTCTACACTCCTCAACGTTACCCCACCACTGCGTCTACACTCCTCATTACCCCACCACTGCGTCTACACTCCTCATTACCCCACCACTGCGTCTACACTCCTCATTACCCCACCACTGCGTCTACACTCCTCAACATTACCTACCACTGCGTCTACACTCCTCAACATTACCCCACCACTGCGTCTACACTCCTCAACATTACCCCACCACTGCGTCTACACTCCTCAACATTACCCACCACTGCGTCTACACTCCTCAACATTACCCCACCACTGCGTCTACACTCCTCAACATTACCCCACCACTGCGTCTACACTCCTCGTTCCCCCACCACTGCGTCTACACTCCTCATTACCCCACCACTGCGTCTACACTCCTCAACATTACCCCACCACTGCGCCTACACTCCTCAACATTACCCCACCACTGCGTCTACACTCCTCACCATTACCCCACCACTGCGTCTACACTCCTCAACATTACCCCACCACTGCGTCTACACTCCTCAACATTCCCCCACCACTGCATCTACACTCCTCAACATTACCCACCACTGCGTCTACACTCCTCAACATTCCCCCACCACTGCATCTACACTCCTCAACATTACCCCACCACTGCGTCTACACTCCTCATTACCCCACCACTGCGTCTACACTCCTCAACATTACCCCACCACTGCGTCTACACTTCTCATTACCCCACCACTGCGTCTACACTCCTCATTACCCCACCACTGCGTCTACACTCCTCATTACCCCACCACTGCGTCTACACTCCTCCAACATTACCCCACCACTGCGTCTACACTCCTCATTACCCCACCACTGCGCCTACACTCCTCAACATTACCCCACCACTGCGTCTACACTCCTCATTACCCCACCACTGCGTCTACACTCCTCAACATTACCCCACCACTGCGCCTACACTCCTCAACATTACCCCACCACTGCGTCTACACTCCTCAACATTACCCCACCACTGCGTCTACACTCCTCAACATTACCCCACCACTGCGTCTACACTCCTCAACATTACCCCACCACTGCGTCTACACTCCTCAACATTACCCCACCACTGCGTCTACACTTCTCATTACCCCACCACTGCGTCTACACTCCTCAACATTACCCCACCACTGCGTCTACACTCCTCCAACATTACCCCACCACTGCGTCTACACTCCTCAACATTCCCCCACCACTGCGTCTACACTCCTCATTACCCCACCACTGCGTCTACACTCCTCATTACCCCACCACTGCGTCTACACTCCTCAACATTACCTACCACTGCGTCTACACTCCTCAACATTACCCCACCACTGCGTCTACACTCCTCAACATTACCCCACCACTGCGTCTACACTCCTCATTACCCCACCACTGCGTCTACACTCCTCGTTCCCCCACCACTGCGTCTACACTCCTCATTACCCCACCACTGCGTCTACACTCCTCAACATTACCCCACCACTGCGCCTACACTCCTCAACATTACCCCACCACTGCGTCTACACTCCTCAACATTACCCACCACTGCGTCTACACTCCTCATTACCCCACCACTGCGTCTACACTCCTCAACATTACCCCACCACTGCGTCTACACTCCTCAACATTACCCCACCACTGCGTCTACACTCCTCATTACCCCACCACTGCGTCTACACTCCTCAACATTACCCCACCACTGCGTCTACACTCCTCATTACCCCACCACTGCGTCTACACTCCTCAACATTACCTACCACTGCGTCTACACTCCTCAACATTACCCCACCACTGCGTCTACACTCCTCAACATTACCCCACCACTGCGTCTACACTCCTCATTACCCCACCACTGCGTCTACACTCCTCGTTCCCCCACCACTGCGTCTACACTCCTCATTACCCCACCACTGCGTCTACACTCCTCAACATTACCCCACCACTGCGCCTACACTCCTCAACATTACCCCACCACTGCGTCTACACTCCTCAACATTACCCACCACTGCGTCTACACTCCTCATTACCCCACCACTGCGTCTACACTCCTCAACATTACCCCACCACTGCGTCTACACTCCTCATTACCCCACCACTGCGTCTACACTCCTCAACATTACCCCACCACTGCGTCTACACTCCTCAACATTACCCCACCACTGCGTCTACACTTCTCATTACCCCACCACTGCGTCTACACTCCTCAACATTACCCCACCACTGCGTCTACACTCCTCCAACATTACCCCACCACTGCGTCTACACTCCTCAACATTCCCCCACCACTGCGTCTACACTCCTCATTACCCCACCACTGCGTCTACACTCCTCACCATTACCCCACCACTGCGTCTACACTCCTCACCATTACCCCACCACTGCGTCTACACTCCTCACCATTACCCCACCACTGCGTCTACACTCCTCATTACCCCACCACTGCGTCTACACTCCTCATTACCCCACCACTGCGTCTACACTCCTCATTACCCCACCACTGCGTCTACACTCCTCAACATTACCCCACCACTGCGTCTACACTCCTCAACATTACCCACCACTGCGTCTACACTCCTCATTACCCCACCACTGCGTCTACACTCCTCAACATTACCCCACCACTGCGTCTACACTCCTCATTACCCCACCACTGCGTCTACACTCATCATTACCCCACCACTGCGTCTACACTCCTCAACATTACCCACCACTGCGTCTACACTCCTCATTACCCCACCACTGCGTCTACACTCCTCAACATTACCCCACCACTGCGTCTACACTCCTCAACATTACCCCACCACTGCGTCTACACTCCTCAACATTACCCCACCACTGCGTCTACACTCCTCAACATTACCCCACCACTGCGTCTACACTCCTCATTACCCCACCACTGCGTCTACACTCCTCAACATTACCCCACCACTGCGTCTACACTCCTCATTACCCCCCCCACTGCGTCTACACTCCTCATTACCCCACCACTGCGTCTACACTCCTCAACGTTACCCCACCACTGCGTCTACACTCCTCAACGTTACCCCACCACTGCTTCTACACTCCTCAACGTTACCCCACCACTGCGTCTACACTCCTCCAACATTACCCCACCACTGCGTCTACACTCCTCAACATTACCCCACCACTGCGTCTACACTCCTCAACATTACCCCACCACTGCGTCTACACTCCTCATTACCCCACCACTGCGTCTACACTCCTCATTACCCCACCACTGCGTCTACACTCCTCCAACATTACCCCACCACTGCGTCTACACTCCTCCAACATTACCCCACCACTGCGTCTACACTCCTCATTACCCCACCACTGCGTCTACACTCCTCATTACCCCACCACTGCGTCTACACTCCTCCAACATTACCCCACCACTGCGTCTACACTCCTCAACGTTACCCCACCACTGCGTCTACACTCCTCAACATTACCCCACCACTGCGTCTACACTCCTCAACATTACCCCACCACTGCGTCTACACTCCTCAACATTACCCCACCACTGCGTCTACACTCCTCAACATTACCCCACCACTGCGTCTACACTTCTCATTACCCCACCACTGCGTCTACACTCCTCAACATTACCCCACCACTGCGTCTACACTCCTCATTACCCCACCACTGCGTCTACACTCCTCAACATTACCCCACCACTGCGTCTACACTCCTCATTACCCCACCACTGCCTCTACACTCCTCAACATTCCCCCACCACTGCGTCTACACTCCTCATTACCCCACCACTGCGTCTACACTCCTCATTACCCCACCACTGCGTCTACACTCCTCATTACCCCACCACTGCGTCTACTCTCCTCAACGTTTCCCGACCAGCAATGTCTGGCTGACACCTTGCTGATGCAGTAGAACTCCTTTGTCTGGTTCCTGTGCTCAGCCTTGCCATGCTGTATGACCTGTGACCTCACCAGTAGCAGAGTTTGCCTGTTCCTCCCCCAGCTCTAAGCCTCCTACACAGCAGTTTCAGGTAATGACTGGGCTTCAACCTACATATGAAATTGATGATCATTAGCACCTGCTTGGTATCATTGGTTCATCATACGCCTGACTCCAATCCTTCCATATCCCTGACTGTGGGGGTGTAAGAATGGATGTCACACGGGATGTCACACGGGATGTCACACGGGATGTCACACAGGGTGACACGGGATGTCACACGGGATGTCACACGGGATGTCACACGGCGGTCACACCCAATACTAAATCAGATTCGGATTTCTCTTCTCTTGCGTTACATTTTGAAAATTGATAAAAAATAAACTTTTAAATATAGATTTCTGAAAGTATTCTTTTACATCATTTCTCCACATCTGCCTAATACTTTGGCACAATTCTGTATGAAGGGAGTGTATCTAGGCTTGTTAGTGATTTATGCAGGAGGGGGGTGATGTATACAGGAGGGGGGACATTAGATGGGGGTGTATCTAGGCCACTTGGTCTGATGTATACAGGAGGGGGGTCCTTGGTTGGTTGGGGGTGTTTCTAGGCCAGTTGGTCTGATGTATACAGGAGGGGGGTCCTTGGTTGGTTGGGGGTGTATCTATACCAGTTGGTGATGTATACAGGAGGGGGGTCCTTGGTTGGGGGTGTATCTAGGCCAGTTGGGGGTGATGTATACAGGAGGGGGTTCCTTGGTTGGTTGGGGGTGTATCTAGGCCAGTTGGTCTGATGTATACAGGAGGGGGGTCCTTGGTTGGTTGGGGGTGTATCTAGACCAGTTGGGGGTGATGTATACAGGAGGGGGGTCCTTGGTTGGGGGTGTATCTAGGCCAGTTGGGGGTGATGTATACAGGAGGGGATTCCTTGGTTGGTTGGGGGGTATCTAGGCCAGTTGCGGGTGATGTATACAGAAGGGGGGTACTTGGTTGGTTGGGGGTGTATCTAGGCCAGTTGGGGGTGATGTATACAGGAGGGGGGTCCTTGGTTGGGGATGTATCTAGGCCAGTTGGGGGTGATGTATACAGGAGGGGGGATCATTGGTTGTGTGGGGGTGTATCTAGGCCAGTTTGGGGTGATGTATACAAGAGGGGGGATCATTGGTTGGTTGGGGATGTATCTAGGCCAGTTGGGGGTGTATACAGGAGGAGGGTCCTTGGTTGGGGATGTATCTTGGCCAGTTGGGGGTGATGTATTATGTGGTGATCAGAGTTCTTTCCTCTTAGGCCGTTATACCGGTGCTCCTGAGAATGCAGTGAAGCTTCCATCGGGGGCTGAGCGGAGTGCTCAGAGGAAGTGTCAGCGGGAGAAATCGGAGAAAACAAAGAGCGGTGAGAGAGAGACAGGTCCAGGTGACCTCCATCCTGTGGACTATATTGGGGGGATGGGAGAGTTGGATGGGGTGACATGACAGGTCCTCGTAGTGACCTCCATCTTGTGGAGTAGATGGGGGGGATGGGAGAGTTGGATGGGGTGACATGACAAGTCCTCTAAGTGACCTCCATCCTGTGGAGTAGATTGGGTGGATTGGAGAGTGGGATGGGGTGATGTGACAGGTCCTCGTAGTGACCCCCATCCTTTGGAGTAGATTGGGGGGATGGGAGAGTGGGATGGGGTGACATGACAGGTCCTCGTAGTGACCTCCATCCTGTGGAGTAGATTGGGTGGATTGGAGAGTGGGATGGGGTGATGTGACAGGTCCTCGTAGTGACCCCCATCCTTTGGAGTAGATTGGGGGGATGGGAGAGTGGGATGGGGTGACGTGACAGGTCCTCGTAGTGACCTCCATCCTGTATAGTAGATTGGGGGGGATGGGAGAGTGGGATGGGGTGACATGACAGGTCCTCGTAGTGACCTCCATCCTGTATAGTAGATTGGGGGGGATGGGAGAGTGGGATGGGGTGACGTGACAGGTCCTCGTAGTGACCTCCATCCTGTGGAGTAGATTGGGGGGATGGGAGAGTGGGATGGGGTGACATGACAGGTCCTCGTAGTGACCTCCATCCTGTGGAGTAGATTGGGGGGATGGGAGAGTGGGATGGGGTGACATGACAGGTCCTCGTAGTGACCTCCATCCTGTATAGTAGATTGGGGGGGATGGGAGAGTGGGATGGGGTGATATGACAGGTCCTTGTAGTGACCCTCATCCTGTGGAGTAGATTGGGTGGATTGGAGAGTGGGATGGGGTGACGTGACAGGTCCTTGTAGTGACCCTCATCCTTTGGAGTAGATTGGGGGGATGGGAGAGTGGGATGGGGTGACATGACAGGTCCTCGTAGTGACCTCCATCCTTTGGAGTAGATTGGGGGGGATGGGAGAGTGGGATGGGGTGACATGACAGGTCCTCGTAGTGACCTCCATCCTTTGGAGTAGATTGGGGGGGATGGGAGAGTGGGATGGGGTGACGTGACAGGTCCTCGTAGTGACCTCCATCTTTGATGTAGATTGGGGGGGATGGGAGAGTGGGATGGGGTGACATGACAGGTCCTCGTAGTGACCTCCATCCTTTGGAGTAGATTGGGGGGGATGGGAGAGTGGGATGGGGTGACATGACAGGTCCTTGTAGTGACCTCCATCTTTGACGTAGATTGGGGGGGATGGGGTGACATGACAGGTCCTCGTAGTGACTGCTCCTTTCTCTCCTCTGATAGGTCTGCCTTCATACTCCTCCAGTGTCTCAGACTCTCACCTGAACATCGTTGTGAAGAATGAGCCGGAGGAGGACTCCTGGGACCTGGAGCTGAACGCTGACGCCGGTGAGACCAGAGGAATGGGTAGTGCATTGAGGGACACCGCAGTTCAGGGACTGTTGGGTTATACTGCTGCCTAGTGGGGGTTTGGACACCAGTAACAGTGCCAGCCTGGTATAAGCCCTCCCACTCCCGGAATGCTTTCTTCCAGAGGATGGACATCTTTGCTGTGGTCAGTCTGACATTGTTTCTATATTTTGTTTTTTGAGATTCCTCTGTTTGGTGTTTTGGGCGGATCTCTATACACAACTCTCTCCTTTGGCACATCCCCATCTTGGGAGACCAGACCTGGACCTCGGCCATTTCTCTGAAACCTGACCTGGTTTCTATGAAGGTGGTTCAAACCACAAAACTTGAAGATCAGCCTGCAGCTTCCATCAGTACTATCCCCAGCCTAGGCTCCTTTTAGGGTCTCCAAGACCGCAAAGACCTTTCTGGTGCACCCGCTGTTCCCTGTCACCCTTTATTGAGGTTGGAAAAGCTTTTCACCCCTCCAAAACAGCGAGATGCCATGTATCCATCAAGGAGGACTTTGTTAGAAAGTCTGTTGTCTCTCCTTCAATCCATCAGTATCCTGTGTTAGCAAAGCATTGTCTATTCTTGTGCAGTATGCGGTCGTGTCTAAGGGCCCCATTGACAAGTGATTGGAGGCCCTTTCTAGAATCCAGTTTTCTCTGACAGGTCCAGCTTTGTAAACTGCCCTGGTCATGACACTGGTCTACTAAACCCTCAGTGGTTGGGCTGAGACCTTCAGAAGAGATCCAGGTTCTCTGGCAGGCCCTGCTTTGTAAACTGCCCTGGTCATGACACTGGTCTACCTAAACCTTCAATGATTGGACTGAGACCTTCAGAAGAGATCCGGGTTCTCTGGCAGGCCCTGCTTTGTGTACTGCCCTGGTCATGACACTGGTCTACTAAACCCTCAGTGGTTGGGCTGAGACCTTCAGAAGAGATCCAGGTTCTCTGGCAGGCCCTGCTTTGTGTACTGCCCTGGTCATGACACTGGTCTACCTAAACCTTCAATGATTGGACTGAGACCTTCAGAAGAGATCCAGGTTCTCTGGCAGGCCCTGCTTTGTGTACTGCCCTGGTCATGACACTGGTCTACCTAAACCTTCAATGATTGGACTGAGACCTTCAGAAGAGATCCAGGTTCTCTGGCAGGCCCTGCTTTGTAAACTGCCCTGGTCATGACACTGGTCTACCTAAACCCTCAGTGGTTGGGCTGAGACCTTCAGAAGAGATCCAGGTTCTCTGGCAGGCCCTGCTTTGTAAACTGCCCTGGTCATGACACTGGTCTACCTAAACCTTCAATGATTGGACTGAGACCTTCAGAAAGGATCTGGGTTCTCTGGCAGGCCCTGCTTTGTATACTGCCCTGGTTATGACACTGGTCTACTAAACCCTCAGTGGTTGGGCTGAGACCTTCAGAAGAGATCCAGGTTCTCTGGCAGGCCCTGCTTTGTGTACTGCCCTGGTCATGACACTGGTCTACCTAAACCTTCAATGATTGGACTGAGACCTTCAGAAGAGATCCAGGTTCTCTGGCAGGCCCTGCTTTGTAAACTGCCCTGGTCATGACACTGGTCTACCTAAACCTTCAATGATTGGGCTGAGGCCTTCAGAAAAGATCCAGGTTCTCTTGCAGGCCCTGCTTTGTATACTGCCCTGGTCTACCAAAACCTTCAATGGTTGGGCTGAGACCTTCAGAAAGGATCTGGGTTCTCTGGCAGGCCCTGCTTTGTGTACTGCCCTGGTCATGACACTGGTCTACTAAACCCTCAGTGGTTGGGCAGAGACCTTCAGAAAGGATCTGGGTTCTCTGGAAAGCCCTGCTTTGTATACTGCCCTGGCCATGACACTGGTCTAGTAAAACCTCATTGAGTGGGCTGAGGTCTTCAGAAGGGATCCGGGTTCTCTGGCTGGCCCTGATTTGTAAACTGCCCTGGTCATGACACTGGGGTACCAAACCTTAGCTGAGTGGGCTGAGGCCTTCAGAGGGGTTCTGGGTTCTCTGACATGCCCTGGTTTGTATACTGCACTGGTCTAGCAAACCTTCATGGTTGGGCTGAGACCTTCAGAAGAGATCCAGGTTGTCTGGCAGGCCCTGATTTGTATACTGCCCTGGTCATGACACTGGTCTACCAAAACCTTCAATGGTTGGGCTGAGGCCTTCAGAAGAGATCCGGGTTCTCTGGCTGGCCCTGATTTGTAAACTGCCCTGGCCATGATACTGGTCTACCAAACCTTAGCTGAGTGGGCTGAGACCTTCAGAGGGATTCTGGGTTTTTTGACATGCCCTAGTTTGTATACTGCACTGGTCTAGCAAACCTTTAATGGTTTGGCTGAAGCCTTCAGAAGAGATCCAGGTTCTCTGGCAGGCCCTGGTTTGTATACTGCCCTGGCCATGACACTGGCCTATCAAACCTTAGTTGAGTGGGCTGAGGCCTTCAGAGGGGTTCTGGGTTCTCTGACATGCCCTGGTTTGTATACTGCCTTGGTCTATCAAACCTTCATGGTTGGGCTGAGACCTTCAGAAGAGATCCAGGTTCTCTGGCAGGCCCTGGTTTGTATGCTGCCCTGGTCATGACACTGGCCTATCAAACCTTAGTTGAGTGGGCTGAGGCCTTCAGAGGGGTTCTGGGTTCTCTGACATGCCCTGGTTTGTATACTGCCTTGGTCTATCAAACCTTCATGGTTGGGCTGAGACCTTCAGAAGAGATCCAGGTTCTCTGGCAGGCCCTGGTTTGTATACTGCCCTGGCCATGACACTGGCCTATCAAACCTTAGTTGAGTGGGCTGAGGCCTTCAGAGGGGTTCTGGGTTCTCCTGCAGGCCCTGGTTTGTATGCTGCCCTGGCCCTGACACTGGCCTGCCAAAGGTTCTCTGTAAACTAATGTCTGGAACTCATAGCTGCTGCTGTATGATTGGGTTGTTAGATTTCCCATTTCATTTCCTGGTTGAATCTGATGTCCGTAAACACCCCCCCCTCCCCCCCCACCTCTGGATGATTCCCCATGACTTCATAGATCTAAATTCAGTTCTCCCGACACTCCACAAACTTCCTCCGGATCGCTGTCTGTACCGAGGTACGAGCTTCACTTGGAGAGATGAAGTGTCAGCAGAAGTCAGGGGGAGTTATGCTGGGAGTCGGGGGGAGGAGTTATGCTGGGACTCGGGGGGGGGAGTTATGCTGGGAGTCGGGAGTTATGCTGGGAGTCGGGGGGGGGGGAGTTATGCTGGGAGTCGGGGGGAGTTATGCTGGGAGTCGGGAGTTATGCTGGGAGTCGGGGGGGGGAGTTATGCTGGGAGTCGGGGGGGGAGTTATGCTGGGAGTCGGGGGGGGGGGGAGTTATGCTGGGAGTCGGGGGGGGGGGAGTTATGCTGGGAGTCAGGGGGGGAGTTATGCTGTGAGTCAGGGGGGGGAGTTATGCTGGGAGTCGGGGGGAAGTTATGCTGCGAGTCGGGGGGAGTCGTGCTGGGAGTCGGGGGGGAGGGATGCCAGAAGTTGGGGAGGAGTTATGCTGGGATTCGGGGGGTGGAGAGTTATGCCGTGGAGTTGGGGGGGAGTTATGCTGGGAGTCGGGGGGGGGGGGGGTAGTCATGTCGGGAGTCGGGGGGGAGTTATGCTGGGGGTCGGGGGGGAGTTATGCTGGGGGTCGGGGGGGAGTTATGCTGCAAGTCGGGGGGGAGTTATGCTGCGAGTCGGGGGGGAGTTATGCTGCGAGTCGGGGGGGAGTTATGCTGGGGGTCGGGGGGGAGTTATGCTGGGGGTCGGGGGGGAGTTATGCTGCGAGTCGGGGGGAGTCAGGCTGGGAATTCTGATAGTAGGCGGAGTTATACTGGGCTGATCATAACCTTCCGGCGGCGTATGTAACCCAACAGTCTCTGAATTTCTGTCTCGTTGAATCTCAAGAAATTTCATGGGAAATACAAAATTCCACTTTTTCTGCCTTTCCATTTTCCCCAGATCTTCTTCCTGATGACTCCAGCCAATCACAGCAAGGGGCGGAGCGGGAGCGTCAGCGGAACATCCGATTTTCGGACGAGGAGAACGATGTCCTGATAAGGAGCGTGATGCCACACTATGAGAAGCTGTTCGGCAGGTTGGCGGCCCGACATTCCACGGTAGCCAAGAACACCCTGTGGAGGGAGATCACGTCCGCCGTCAATGCTGTCTCCGCTTGTCCGCGCTCCGTGCAGAACTGCAAGAAGAGGTTTGCAGATATAAAGCGCAAAGTGAAGGAGAAGCTGAGCAGAATCGACAAACACCGCCGAACGTCCGGAGGTGCCTCCCGGCTCCACATCTCCTTCTGGCCGTATGAACGAGTGATGGAGAAAATAATCGCCACCGATGTCGCCCCCGGGGTACCCGGCACCACTGACTCAGGACGAGTGACTGGTGGGTGGTACCGTGATATTGGGGGAAAGTCTATTGGGCTGCTGTTCAACTGTCCTCTGTCACCCACCATCCGGTCCTTGTCCTACGTCCCCCACCATCCAGTCCTTGTCCTACGTCATCCACCATCTAGTCCTTCTCCTAGATCACCCACGATGCGGACGTTGTCCTACGTCCCCCACCATCCAGTCCTTGTCCTACGTCATCCACCATCTAGTCCTTCTCCTAGATCACCCACGATGCGGACCTTGTCCTACGTCCCCCACCATCCTACGTCACCCACCACCCAGTCCGTATCCTACGTCATCTACCATCCGGACCTTGTCCTACGTCAAGCACCACCTGGTCCTTGTCCTACGTCACCCACCATCCGGTTCTTGTCCTACATCACCCACCATCCGGTCCTTGTCCTACGTCCCCCACCATCCAGTCCTTGTCCTACGTCATCCACCATCTAGTCCTTGTCCTACGTCCCCCACCATCCAGTCCTTGTCCTACGTCATCCACCATCTAGTCCTTGTCCTACATCACCCACGATGCGGACCTTGTCCTACGTCCCCCACCATCCTACGTCACCCACCACCCAGTCCGTATCCTACGTCATCTACCATCCGGACCTTGTCCTACGTCAAGCACCACCTGGTCCTTGTCCTACGTCACCCACCATCCGGTTCTTGTCCTACATCACCCACCATCCGGTCCTTGTCCTACGTCACCCACCATCCGGCCCTTGTCCTACGTCACCCACCATCCGGCCCTTGTCCTACGTCACCCACCATCCGGCCCTTGTCCTACGTCACCCACCATCCGGCCCTTGTCCTACGTCACCCACCATCCGGCCCTTGTTCTACGTCACCCACCATCCGGACCTTGTCCTACGTCACCCACCACCCTGTCCGTATCCAACGTCCCCTACCATCCGGACATTGTCCTACGTCACCCACCACCTGGTCCTTGTCCTACGTCACCCACCATCCGGTCCTTGTCCTACGTCACCCACCATCCGGTCCTTGTCCTACGTCACCCACCATCCGGTCCTTGTCCTACATCACCCACCATCCGGTCCTTGTCCTACATCACCCACGATCCGGACCTTGTCCTACGTCACCCACCATCCTACGTCGCCCACCACCCGGTCCATGTCCTACGTCCCCTACCATCTGGACCTTGTCCTACGCCACCCACCACCTGGTCCTTGTCCTACGTCGCCCACCATCCGGTTCTTGTCCTACGTCCTCTACCATCCAGACCTTGTCCTACGTCACCCACCATCCTACGTCACCCACCACCTGGTCCTTGTCCTATGTCACCCACCATCCGGTTCTTGTCCTACGTCCTCTACCATCTGGTCCTTGTACTATGTTACCCACATTCTGGTCCTTGTCCTACATCACCCACCATATGTACCTTGTGTGTCACCCACGATGAGGTCCTAGTACGCCCCTTCCTCCATAATAACGAGGAACGTCCCTTCTCCCCTTCTTCCATGATAATAATGAGGAACGTCCTTCTTCCCTTCTTCCGTGATAACGAGGAACGCCCCTTCTCCTCTTCTTCCATGATAATAATGAGGAACGTCCCTTCTCCCCTTCTTCCATGATAACGAGGAACATCCCTTATCCCCTTCTTCCATGATAATAATGAGGAACGTCCTTCTTCCCTTCTTCCATGATAATGAGGAACGTCCCTTCTCCCCTTCTTCCGTGATAATAATGAGGAACGTCCCTTCTCCCCTTCTTCCGTGATAATAATGAGGAACGTCCCTTCTCCCCTTCTTCCGTGATAATAATGAGGAACGTCCCTTCTCCCCTTCTTCCGTGATAATAATGAGGAACGTCCCTTCTCCCCTTCTTCCATGATAATAATGAGGAACGTCCTTCTTCCCTTCTTCCGTGATAACGAGGAACGCCCCTTCTCCTCTTCTTCCATGATAATAATGAGGAACGTCCCTTCTCCCCTTCTTCCATGATAATAATGAGGAACGTCCTTCTTCCCTTCTTCCATGATAATGAGGAACGTCCCTTCTCCCCTTCTTCCGTGATAATAATGAGGAACGTCCCTTCTCCCCTTCTTCCATGATAATAATGAGGAACGTCCCTTCTCCCCTTCTTCCATGATAATAATGAGGAACGTCCTTCTTCCCTTCTTCCGTGATAATAATGAGAAACGTCCCTTCTCCCCTTCTTCCATGATAATAATGAGGAACGCCCCTTCTCCCCTTCTTCCATGATAATAATGAGGAACGTCCCTTCTCCCCTTCTTCCATGATAATAATGAGGAACGTCCCTTCTCCCCTTCTTCCATGATAATAATGAGGAACGTCCCTTCTCCCCTTCTTCCATTATAATAATGAGGAACGTCCCTTCTCCCCTTCTTCCATGATAATAATGAGGAACGTCCCTTCTCCTCTTCTTCCGTGATAATAATGAGGAACATCCCTTCTCCCCTTCTTCCATGATAATAATGAGGAACGTCCCTTCTCCCCTTCTTCCATAATAATAATGAGGAACGTCCCTTCTCCCCTTCTTCCATGATAATAATGAGGAACATCCCTTCTCCCCTTCTTCCATGATAATAATGAGGAACGTCCTTCTTCCCTTCTTCCATGATAATAATGAGGAACGTCCCTTCTCCTCTTCTTCCATGATAATAATGAGGAACGTCCTTCTCCCCTTCTTCCGTGATAATAATGAGGAACATCCCTTCTCCCCTTCTTCCATGATAATAATGAGGAACGTCCTTCTCCCCTTCTTCAGTGATAATAATGAGGAACGTCCCTTCTCCCCTTCTTCCATGATAATAATGAGGAACGTCCCTTCTCCCCTTCTTCCATGATAATAATGAGGAACGTCCCTTCTCCCCTTCTTCCATGATAATAATGAGGAATGTCCCTTCTCCCCTTCTTCCGTGATAATAATGAGGAACGTCCCTTCTTCCTTGATAATAATGAGGAACATCCCTTCTCCCCTTCTTCCATGATAATAATGAGGAACGTCCCTTCTCCCCTTCTTCCATGATAATAATGAGGAACGCCCCTTCTCCCCTTCTTCCATGATAATAATGAGGAACGTCCCTTCTCCTCTTCTTCCATGATAATAATGAGGAACGTCCCTTCTCCCCTTCTTCCATGATAATAATGAGGAACGTCCCTTCTCCCCTTCTTCCGTGATAATAATGAGGAACGTCCCTTCTCCCCTTCTTCCATGATAATAATGAGGAACGCCCCTTCTCCCCTTCTTCCGTGATAATAATGAGGAACGCCCTTCTTCCCTTCTTCCGTGATAATAATGAGGAACGCCCTTCTCCCCTTCTTCCATGATAATAATGAGGAACGCCCCTTCTTCCGTGATAATAATGAGAAACGTCCCTTCTCCCCTTCTTCCATGATAATAATGAGGAACGTCCCTTCTCCCCTTCTTCCATGATAATAATGAGGAACGCCCTTCTTCCCTTCTTCCATTATAATAATGAGGAACGTCCCTTCTCCCCTTCTTCCATGATAATAATGAGGAACGTTTCTTCTCCCCTTCTTCCATGATAATAATGAGGAACGTCCCTTCTCCCCTTCTTCCATGATAATAATGAGGAACGCCCTTCTCCCTTTCTTCCGTGATAATAATGAGGAACGTCCCTTCTCCCTTTCTTCCGTGATAATGAGGAACGTCCCTTCTCCCCTTCTTCCATGATAATATTGAGGAACGTCCCTTCTCCCCTTCTTCCATGATAATAATGAGGAACGCCCCTTCTTTCATGATAATAATGAGGAACGCCCCTTCTTCCATGATAATAATGAGGAACGCCCCTTCTTCCATGATAATAATGAGGAACGTCCCTTCTCCCCTTCTTCCATGATAATAATGAGGAACGTTCCTTCTTCCCTTCTTCCATTATAATAACGAGGAACGCCCCTTCTCCCCTTCTTCCATGATAATAATGAGGAACGTCCCTTCTCGCCTTCTTCCATGATAATAATGAGGAACGTCCCTTCTCCCCTTCTTCCATGATAATATTGAGGAACGTCCCTTCTCCCCTTCTTCCATGATAATAATGAGGAACGTCCCTTCTTCCGTGATAATAATGGATAATAATGAGGAACGTTCCTTCTCCCCTTCTTCCATGATAATATTGAGGAACGTCCCTTCTCCCCTTTTTCCGTGATAATAATGAGGAACGTTCCTTCTCCCCTTTTTCCGTGATAATAATGAGGAACGTCCCTTCTCCCCTTCTTCCATGATAACGAGGAACATCCCTTATCCCCTTCTTCCATGATAATAATGAGGAACGTCCTTCTCCCCTTCTTCCATGATAACGAGGAACATCCCTTCTCCCCTTCTTCCGTGATAATAATGAGGAACGTCCCTTCTTCCCTTCTTCCATGATAATGAGGAACGTCCCTTCTCCCCTTCCTCCGTGATAATAATGAGGAATGTCCCTTCTTCCCTTCTTCCATGATAATGAGGAACGTCCCTTCTCCCCTTCTTCCATTATAATAATGAGGAACGCCCCTTCTTCCATGATAATAATGAGGAACATCCCTTCTCCCCTTCTTCCATGATAATAATGAGGAACGTTTCTTCTCCCCTTCTTCCATTATAATAATGAGGAACGTCCCTTCTCCCCTTCTTCCGTGATAATAATGAGGAACGTCCCTTCTCTTCTTCCATGATAATAATGAGGAATGTCCGTTCTCCCCTTCTTCCGTGATAATAATGAGGAACGTCTCTTCTCCCCTTCTTCCGTGATAATAATGAGGAATGTCCCTTCTCCCTTTCTTCCGTGATAATAATGAGGAACGTCCCTTCTCCCCTTCATCCATGATAATAATGAGGATCGTCCATTCTTCCATGATAATAATGAGGAACGTCCCTTCTCCCCTTCTTCCATGATAATAATGAGGAACGTCCCTTCTCCCCTTCTGCCATTATAATAATGAGGAACGCCCTTCTCCCCTTCTTCCATTATAATAATGAGGAATGTCCCTTCTCCCCTTCTTCCATGATAATAATGAGGAACGTCCCTTCTCCCCTTCTTCCATGATAATAATGAGGAACGTCCCTTCTCCCCTTCTTCCATGATAATAATGAGGAACGTCCCTTCTCCCCTTCTTCCGTGATAATAATGAGGAACGTCCCTTCTCCCCTTCTTCCGTGATAATGAGGAACGTCCCTTCTCCATTTCTTCCGTGATAATAATGAGGAACGTCCCTTCTCCCCTTCTTCCGTGATAATAATGAGGAACGCCCTTCTTCCATGATAATAATGAGGAACGTCCCTTCTCCCCTTCTTCCATGATAATAATGAGGAACGCCCTTCTTCCATGATAATAATGAGGAACGCCCCTTCTCCCCTTCTTCCGTGATAATAATGAGGAACGTCCCTTCTCCCCTTCTTCCGTGATAATAATGAGGAACGTCCCTTCTCCCCTTCTTCCATGATAATGAGGAACGTCCCTTCTCCCCTTCTTCCATGATAATAATGAGGAACGTCCCTTCTCCCCTTCTTCCATGGTAATAATGAGGAACGTCCTTCTTCCCTTCTTCCATGATAATAATGAGGAACGTCCCTTCTCCCCTTCTTCCATGATAATGAGGAACGTCCCTTCTCCCCTTCTTCCGTGATAATAATGAGGAACGCCCTTCTCCCCTTCTTCCATGATAATGAGGAACGTCCCTTCTCCCCTTCTTCCATTATAATAATGAGGAACGCCCCTTCTTCCATTATAATAATGAGGAACGCCCCTTCTTCCATGATAATAATGAGGAACATCCCTTCTCCCCTTCTTCCATGATAATAATGAGGAACGTTTCTTCTCCCCTTCTTCCATTATAATAATGAGGAACATCCCTTCTCCCCTTCTTCCGTGATAATAATGAGGAACGTCCCTTCTCCCCTTCTTCCCTGATAATAATGAGGAACGTCCCTTCTCCCCTTCTTCCATGATAATAATGAGGAACGTCCCTTCTCCCCTTCTTCCATTATAATAATGAGGAACGTCCCTTCTCCCCTTCTTCCCTGATAATAATGAGGAACGTCCCTTCTCCCCTTTTTCCGTGATAATAATGAGGAACGTCCCTTCTCCCCTTCTTCCGTGATAATAATGAGGAACGTCTCTTCTCCCCTTTTTCCGTGATAATAATGAGGAACGTCCCTTCTCCCCTTCTTCCGTGATAATAATGAGGAACGTCTCTTCTCCTCTTCTTCCGTGATAATAATGAGGAACGTCCCTTCTCCCCTTCTTCCATGATAACGAGGAACATCCCTTATCCCCTTCTTCCGTGATAATAATGAGGAATGTCCCTTATCCCCTTCTTCCATGACAATAATGAGGAACGTCCCTTCTCCCCTTCTTCCATGACAATAATGAGGAAAGTTCCTTCTCCCCTTCTTCCGTGATAATAATGAGGAACATCTCTTCTCCCCTTCTTCCATGATAACGAGGAACATCCCTTATCCCCTTCTTCCATGATAACGAGGAACATCCCTTATCCCCTTCTTCCGTGATAATAATGAGGAACGTCCCTTCTCCCCTTCTTCCGTGATAATAATGAGGATCGTCCCTTCTCCCCTTCTTCCATGACAATAATGAGGAAAGTTCCTTCTCCCCTTCTTCCGTGATAATAATGAGGAACATCTCTTCTCCCCTTCTTCCATGATAACGAGGAACATCCCTTATCCCCTTCTTCCATGACAATAATGAGGAACGCCCCTTCTACCCTTCTTCCGTGATAATAATGAGGAACGTCCCTTCTCCCCTTCTTCCATGACAATAATGAGGAACGTCCCTTCTCCCCTTCTTCCGTGATAATAATGAGGATCGTCCCTTCTCCCCTTCTTCCATGACAATAATGAGGAAAGTTCCTTCTCCCCTTCTTCCGTGATAATAATGAGGAACGTCCCTTCTCCCCTTCTTCCATGATAACGAGGAACATCCCTTATCCCCTTCTTCCATGATAATAATGAGGAACGTCCCTTATCCTCTTCTTCCATGATAATATTGATTAACATCTCTCCTTCTGTAGTGATGAGGAACGTCTCTTTCTTGTTAATCCATAACATGGAGTAGCTTTATACAGTGAGGAACAGAAGTATTTAAACCCCCTGCGATTCTGCAAGTTCTCCCACTTCTCCATCATGGAGGGTCTGACATTCACATTGCAGGGGATTCCCACTCTGAGGACAGAATTCAGGAAATCCCATTGTATGATTTGTAAAGAATGTATTTGTCTCGCACGGCTGAACAGAAGTATTTGAACCCCTGAGAAGATCAGTGTTAATATTTGGTACAGAAGCCTTTGTCTGCAATTACAGAGGTCAGACGTTTCCTGTACTCCCTGACCAGGTTTGCACTGCAACAGGGATTTTGGCCGACTCCTCCACACATCTCCTCTAGATCTGTCAGGTTTCGGGGCTGTCGCTGAGCAACACGGAGTTTCAGCTCCCTCCAAAGATGTTCTATTGGATTTAGGTGTGGAGACTGGCTAGGCCACTCCAGAACCTTGATATGCTTCTTACGGAGCCACTCCTTGGTTCTCCTGGCTGTGTGCTTCGGGTCGTTGTCATGTTGGAGGACCCAGCCACGACCCATCTTCAATGCTCTGACTGAGGGAAGGAGGTTGTTGCTGAAAATCTCACAATAAATGGCCCCATTCATCCTCTCCTTAATACAGTGCAGTCGTCCTGTCCCCTTCACAGAAAAGCACCCCCAAAGCATGATGTTACCACCCCCATGCTTCACAGTAGGGATGGTGTTCTTGGGATGCAAATCATCCTTCTTTTTCCTCCAAACACGATGAGTGAAGTTTAGACCAAAAAGTTCTACTTTGGTCTCCTCTGACCTCATGACTTTTTCCCATGCCTCCTCTGCATCATCCAGATGGTCATTGGCAACCTTCAGACGGGCCCGGACATGTGATGACTGGATCAGGGGAACCTTCAGACGGGCGTGGACATGTGATGACTGGAGCAGGGGAACCTTCAGATGGGCCTGGACACGTGATGACTTGAGTAGGGGAACCTTCAGACGGGCCTGGACATGTGATGACTGGAGCAGGGGAACCTTCAGACGGGCCTGGACATGTGATGACTGGAGCAGGGGAACCTTCCGTGCAATGCATGATTGGAAACCATGACGGCGTAGTGTTCTACCGACAGTGACAGTAGTTCTGGGCTGATTCCTCACCTTTCTTCTCATCAGTGATACCCCACGAGGTGACATCTTGCATGGAGCCCCAGTCCGAGGGAGACTGACAGTCGTCTTTAGCCTCTTCCATTCTCTAACAATTGCTCCAACAGTTGATCTATTTTCACCCAGCTGCTTGGCAATTGCCCCGTAGCCCTTTCCAGCCTTGTGGAGGTCCACAGTTTTGTCTCTGGTGTCTTTTGACAGTTCTTTGGTCTTGCCCATGGTAGTAGTTGGCGTCTGACTGACTGTGGGGTGGACAGGTGTCTATAGAGCTCAGACAGGGGCTACTAAGTGAGATGAATGAGTGGAGTAGAGGGGGACTTTATAAAGGCGCAGTAACAGGTCTTTTGGGAGGCAGAATTCTTGCTGCTTCTCAGGGGTTCAAATACTTCTGTTCAGCCGTGCGAGACAAATACATTCTTTACAAATCATACAATGTGATTTCCTGAATTCTGTCCTCAGAGTGGGAATCCCCTGCAATGTGATCTCCTGAATTCTGTCCTCAGAGTGGGAATCCCCTGCAATGTGATCTCCTGAATTCTGTCCTCAGAGTGGGAATCCCCTGCAATGTGATCTCCTGAATTCTGTCCTCAGAGTGGGAATCCCCTGCAATGTGATCTCCTGAATTCTGTCCTCAGAGTGGGAATCCCCTGCAATGTGATCTCCTGAATTCTGTCCTCAGAGTGGGAATCCCCTGCAATGTGATCTCCTGAATTCTGTCCTCAGAGTGGGAATCCCCTGCAATGTGATCTCCTGAATTCTGTCCTCAGAGTGGGAATCCCCTGCAATGTGATCTCCTGAATTCTGTCCTCAGAGTGGGAATCCCCTGCAATGTGATCTCCTGAATTCTGTCCTCAGAGTGGGAATCCCCTGCAATGTGAATGTCAGACCCTCCGTGATGGAGAAGTGGGAGAACTTGCAGAATCGCAGGGGGTTCACATACTTCTGTTCCTCACTGTATATATATAATAGTAACGGTGAGCAGTGTTATAAATGGGCGGGGTCAATATTACTACATTAAAATGTAAGTTGAACACTCTTCATACAATATTTTTCTTCTTCCTGCAGAACACGAGAGTTCAGATTTCCATGAGTTTGCAGAAGAAGACGAGGCAGGGAACACAGAAGGTGAGGACTGTCCAACGAGTGGCCATAACGAGGATACGGAAGAGTTCCCAGAAGAGGCAGATGCTGAGACAGACGGGCAAACAGCTCCCGAGGAGCCAACCAGGGATGGGCCGCCATCGCTCAAGCAGGATCATGTGAGCAGCCGGAGGCAGCAGACCCTGAGAGATCATACCAGTCTGATCTATGCAGAGCAGAGCCACTTCCGCAGGACCATGGCCCAGAAGTTCAATATCCTCAATAACAATGTGAAAGCATTAAATAAAAATGTAAAAGCCTTCCAGAGGTCATTCAGCGAAAGCATGGCTGCCCTGTCACAAAGCATGCAGCAGCAGAACACCATCCTGGACAAACTCGCCTCCAACTTGCTCTTGCTGGCCGAACAGCAGCAGCAACACAACAAGCAGTGTATGAACGGCATGCAGCAAGTCCTCCACCATCTTGATGTCCACCAAGTATCTCCTTCCCCCACGCCCAGCGACAGTGCCAGTGACAGCTCTCCGCTGCCCATAGATGCCAGAAGAGGACCGCATTGGAGACGGGTCCGAAGACGCAGCAAATCTCAGATCTCTCCAGAACAGACACCCAAAAAGGGGCGTCACTGAGCAGCCTGGAAGATGACTGTGATGGAACCCCTGTAGCAGTGTCCTTGTAGGAGACAAAGTTCCAGAATGCAGGTATCTGGATCTCAGTCCTGGAACGCGACTCCCTCACAGAGTGGGCCTCCTTGTCACCAGCTGACTGTCCTTCTAGAACCGTACATCAGCAGGTATGGCTGTGAATGCTGGAAGGAAGATCTGTGACCTCCCAGTGACTGTTATTACTCCGACCTCTCCCCCCATGCTGTCTTCATGTTGGCAGAGTTCCGGAAATTTCTATCCATCTTACCAAAGGGTAGATAGTTGTATATAGAATTGTGTAGAATAAACTTGCTGTAGAATAAAACATGAGCCTCGAGGAGGTTTGCTTTTCTGCTTTTATTGTATGTTTCTTCTTATGTCATCAGTTTCTTGTCTCGCGTTCCTCCCTTCCCGATCCCCCCCATTCTGCTGGGTCTAGTGTCTCTCTACCCTCGATGCCTCCCTACTCCTGGATCGTCCTCGTCTTCTTCTCCGTCCCTTTTTCTGGACGTCCTTCATCTTCCTCTCCCTCCCTTTTTCTGGACGGCCTTCATCTTCCTCTCCCTCCCTTTTTCTGGATGGCCTTCATCTTCCTCTCCCTCTCTTCTGGACGGTCCTCGTCTTCCTCTCCCTCTCTTCTTAATGGCCCTCATCTTCCTCTCCCTCTCTTCTTCTGGAGGGCCCTCATCTTCCTTTCTCTCTTCTGGGCGGCCCTCGTCTTCCTCTCTTCTTCTGGACGGCCCTTGTCTTTCTCTCCCTCTTCTGGATGGCCCTAGTCTTCCTCTCCCGCTTCTTCTGGACGGCCCTCGTCTTCCTCTCCCTCTTCTGGATGGCCCGTGTCTGCTCCCTCTCTTCTGCATGGCTCTCATCTTCCTCTCTCTCTTCAGGATGGCACTCGTCTTTCCCTCTCTTATTCTGGATGCCCTTTATCTTCCTACCCCTCTTCTTCTGAATGGCCCTTGTCTTCTTACCCATCTTCTTCTGGATGACCCTTGTCTTCCTACCCCTCTCTTCTGGATGGCTCTTGTCTTCTCCCTCTCTTCTAGATGGCCGTCGTCTTCCTCTCCCTCTCTTCTTCTGGATGGCCCTCATTTTTCTCTCCCTCTCTTCTGGACGGCCCTAGTCTTCCTCTCCCTCTTCTTCTGGACGGCTCTCGTCTTCCTCTCCCTCTTCTGGATGTCCCGTGTCTGCTCCCTCTCTTCTGCATGGCTCTTGTCTTCCTCTCCCTCTTCAGGATGGCCCTCGTATTTCCCTCTCTTCTACTGGATAGCCCTCATCTTCCTCTCCCTCTCTTCTGGATAGCCCTCATCTTCCTCTCCCTCTCTTCTGGATAGCCCTCATCTTTCCCTCTCTTCTGGTTGGCCCTTGTCTTCCTCCCCCTCTTCTGGATGGCCCTTGTCTTCTCCCTCTTTTCTGGATGGCTCTCGTCTTCCTCTCCCTCTTCAGGATGGCCCTCGTCTTTTCCTCTCTTCTGGATGGCCCTTGTCTTCCTCTCCCTCTCTTCTTCTAGATGGCCCTCGTCTTCCTGTCCTTGGTGGCCCTCGTCTTCCTCTCCCTCTCTTCTGGACAGCCCTTGTCTTCTGCATGGCTCTCATCTTCTTCTCCCTCTCTTCTGGATGGCTCTTGACTTCCTCTCCCTCTTCTGGATGGCACTCATCTTTCCCTCTCTTCTTCTGGATGGCCCTCGTCTTCCTCTCTTCTTCTGGATGGCCCTTGTCTTCCTCTCCCTCCCTTCTTCTGGACGGCTCTCGTCTTTCCCTCTTCTGGACGGCTCTCGTCTTTCCCTCTTCTGGACGGCCCTCGTCTTCCTCTCCCTCTCTTCTTGATGGCTCTTGACTTTCTCTCCCTCTTCTGGATGGCACTCATCTTTCCCTCTCTTCTTCTGGATGACCCTTGTCTTCCTCTCTTCTTCTGGATGGTCCTCGTCTTCCTCTCTTCTTCTGGATGGCCCTTGTCTTCCACTCCCTTCCTTCTTCTGGACGGCCCTCATCTTTCCCTCTTCTGGACGGCCCTCGTCTTTCCCTCTCTTCTGGATGGCCCTCGTCTTTCCCTCTCTTCTGGATGGCCCTCGTCTTCCTCTCTTCTTCTGGATGGCCCTCATCTTCCTCTCTTCTTCTGGATGGCCCTCGTCTTCCTCTCTTCTTCTGGATGGCCATTGTCTTCCTCTCCCTCCCTTCTTCTGGACGGCTCTCGTCTTTCCCTCTTCTGGACGGCTCTCGTCTTTCCCTCTTCTGGACGGCCCTCGTCTTCCTCTCCCTCTCTTCTTGATGGCTCTTGACTTCCTCTCCCTCTTCTGGGTGGCACTCATCTTTCCCTCTCTTCTTCTGGATGACCCTTGTCTTCCTCTCTTCTTCTGGATGGTCCTCATCTTCCTCTCTTCTTCTGGATGGCCCTTGTCTTCCTCTCCCTTCCTTCTTCTGGACGGCCCTCGTCTTTCCCTCTTCTGGACGGCCCTCGTCTTTCCCTCTCTTCTGGATGGCCCTCGTCTTCCTCTCTTCTTCTGGATGGCCCTCGTCTTCCTCTCTTCTTCTGGATGGCCCTTGTCTTCCTCCTCCCTTCTGGATGGCCCTCGTCTTTCCCTCTTCTGGACGGCTCTCGTCTTTCCCTCTCTTCTGGATGGCCCTCGTCTTCCTCTCTTCTTCTGGATGGCCCTCGTCTTCCTCTCTTCTTCTGGATGGCCCTTGTCTTCCTCCTCCCTTCTGGATGGCCCTCGTCTTTCCCTCTTCTGGAAGGCCCTTGTCTTCCTCTCTTCTTCTGGATGGTCCTCGTCTTCCTCTCCCTCTCTTCTGGATGGCCCTCGTCTTCCTCTCCCTCTTTTCTTCTGGATGGCCCTCATCTTCGTTTCCCTCTCTTCTTCTGGACGGCTCTCGACTTTCCCTCTCTTCTGGATGGCCCTCGTCTTCTGGATGGCCCTCGATTTCTCCCTGTCTACTGGATGGCCCTTGTCTTCTTATCCCTCTCTTCTTCTGGATGGCCCTTGTCTTCTCCCTCTCTTCTGGATGGCTCTTGTCTTCTCCCTCTCTTCTGGATGGCTCTTGTCTTCTCCCTCTTTTCTTCTGGATGGCCCTCGTCTTCTTCTCCCTCTTTTCTTCTGGATGGTCCTCATCTTCCTCTCTTCATCTGGATGGCCCTTGTCTTCCTCTCCCTCCCTTCTTCTGGACGGCTCTCGTCTTTCCCTCTCTTCTGGATGGCCCTCGTCTTCTCCCTCTATTCTTCTGGATGGCCCTTGTTTTCTCCCTCTCTTCTGGATGCTCCTCGTCTTCCCCCTCGCGTCTTTCCCTCTTTTGGATGGCTCTCATCTTTCCCTCTCTTCTTCTGAATGGCCCTTGTCTTCCTCTCCCTCTCTTTTTCTGGATGGCCCTCATCTTCCTCTCTTCTTCTGGACAGCTCTCATCTTTCCCTCTCTTCTGGATGGCCCTCGTCTTCTCCCTCTATTCTTCTGGATGCTCCTCGTCTTCCCCCTCTCTTCTTCTAGATGGCCCTTGTCTTCTCCCTCTCTTCTGGATGGCCCTCGTCATCTTCTCTTCTGGACAGCTCTCATCTTTCCCTCTCTTCTGGATGGCCCTCGTCTTCTCCCTCTATTCTTCTGGATGCTCCTCGTCTTCCCCCTCTCTTCTTCTAGATGGCCCTTGTCTTCCTCTCCCTCTCTTCTTTTGGACGGCCCCCGTCTTCCTCTCCCTCCCTTCTGGACGGCCCTCGTCTTTCCCTCTTCTGGACGGCTCTCATCTTTTTCTATTTTCTGGATGGCCAGCATCTTCCTCTCCCTCTCTTCTGGACGGCCCTCATCTTCCTCTCCCTCTCATCTGGATGGCCCTCATCTTCCTCTCCCTCTCATCTGGATGGCCCTCGTCTTCCTCTCTTCTGGATGGCCCTCGTCTTCCTCTCTTCTTCTGGATGGCCCTTGTCTTCCTCTCCCTCCCTTCTGGATGGCCCTCGTCTTTCCCTCTTCTGAACGGCCCTCGTCTTCCTCTCTCTTCTGGATGGCCCTCGTCTTTCCCTCTTCTGGATGGCCCTCGTCTTTCCCTCTCTTCTGGATGGCTCTCATCTTTCCCTCTCTTCTGGATGGCTCTCGTCTTTCCCTCTCTTCTGGATGGCTCTCGTCTTTCCCTCTCTTCTGGATGGCTCTCGTCTTTCCCTCTCTTCTGGATGGCCCTCGTCTTCCTCTTTTCTTCTGGATGGCCCTCGTCTTTCCCTCTTCTGGACGGCCCTCGTTTTCCTCTCTTTTTCTGGATGGCCCTCGTCTTCCTCTCTTTTTCTGGATGGCCCTCGTCTTCCTCTCCCTCTCTTCTGGATGGCCCTCGTCTTCCTCTCCCTCTTTTCTTCTGGATGGCCCTCATCTTCGTTTCCCTCTCTTCTTCTGGACGGCTCTCGACTTTCCCTCTCTTCTGGATGGCCCTCGTCTTCTTCCTGTCTTCTGGATGGCACTCGATTTCTCCCTGTCTACTGGATGGCCCTTGTCTTCTTATCCCTCTCTTCTTCTGGATGGCCCTTGTCTTCCTCTCCCTCTCTTCTGGATGGCCCTCATCTTCCTCTCCCTCTCTTCTTTTGGACGGCCCTCATCTTTCCCTCTTCTGGACAGCTCTCATCTTTTTCTATTTTCTGGATGGCCGGCATCTTCCTCTCCCTCTCTTCTGGACGGTCCTCATCTTCCTCTCTCTCTCATCTGGATGGCCCTCGTCTTCCTCTCTCTCTTCTGGATGGCCCTCGTTTTTCTCCCTCTCTTCTGGATGCCCCTCGTCTTCTTCTGGATGGCCCTTGTCTTCTTATCCCTCTCTCCTGGATGGCTATACATACACTGTATTGCCCCAAGTATTGGTCCGCCGCCCTTTCCACACACACGACCTTTAATGGCTCCCCAGTCTTAGTCCGTAGGGTTCAATATTGAGTTGGCCCCGCCCTTTCCACGCACATGACCTTTAATGGCCCCCCCAGTCTTAGTCCGTAGGGTTCAATATTGAGTTGGCCCCGCCCTTTCCACACACATGACCTTTAATGGCCCCCCAGCCTTAGTCCGTAGGGTTCAATATTGAGTTGGCCCCGCCCTTTGCCTCTTCTGGGAAGGCCCCCCACAAGGTTTAGGAGGGTGTCTATGGGAAGGTTGGACCATTCTTCCAGAAGCACATTTGTCAGGTCAGGCACTGATGTCGGGGGAGGGGCACTGATGTCGGGGGAGGGGCACTGATGTCGGGGGAGGAGGCCTGGCTCGCAGTCTCCGCCCTAATTCATCCCAAAGGTGTTCTATGGGGTTGAGGTCAGGACTCTGTGCAGGACAGTCAAGTTCCTCCACCCCAAACTGGCTCCTCCATGTCTTTATGGACCTTGCTATGTGCACTGGGGGGCAGTCATGTTGGAACAGGAAGGGGCCATCCCCAAACTCCTCCCACAAAGTTGGGAGCATGAAATTGTCCAAAATGTCGCCTTAAGAGTTCCCTTCACTGGAACTAGGGGGCCAAGCCCAACCCCTGAGGAACCCCCCCCCCCACACCATAATCCCCCCTCCACCAAACTTTACACTTGGCACAATGCAGTCAGGCAAGTATCATTCTCCTGGCCACCGCCAAACCCAGACACGTCCATCGGATTGCCAGACAGAGAAGTGTGATTGGTCACTCCAGAGAACACGCCTCCCCTGCTCTAGAGTCCAGTGGCGGCGTGCTTTACACCACGTCATCTGACACTTTGCATTGCACTTGGTGATGGAAGGCTTGGATGCAGCTGCTCGGCCATGGAAACCCATTCCATGAAGCTCTCTACGCACTGTTGTTGGGCTCATCTGAAGGCCACACCAAGTTTGGAGGTCTTTAGCTATTGACTCTGCAGACAGTTGGTGACTTCTGCGCACTGTGCGCTTCAGCATGCGCTGACCCCGCCCTGTCATGTGACGTAGCCTACCACTTGGTGGCTGAGTGGCTGTTGTTCCCAGTGGCTTCCACTTTGTTATAATCCCACTAACAGTTGAGCGTGGAATATTTAGTAGCCAGGAAATGTCACGGATGGACTGATTGCCCAGGTGGCCACCTATCACGGGACCACGCTTGGAGTCACTGAGCTCCTGAGAGCGACCCATTCTTTCACCAATGTTTGTAGAAGCAGTCTGCATGCCTAGGGGCCTGATTGTATACACCTGTGTCCATGGAGGTGATTGGAACACCTGAATCACATGATATGGAGGGGATTGGAACACCTGAATCACATGATATGGAGGGGATTGGAACACCCTTATCACATGATGTGGAGGGGATTGGAACACCTGAATCACATGATATGGAGGGGATTGGAACACCTGAATCACATGATATGGAAGGGATTGGAACACCTGAATCACATGATATGGAGGGGATTGGAACACCTGAATCACATGATATGGAGGGGATTGGAACACCTGAATCACATGATTGGAGGGGATTGGAACACCTAAATCACATGATATGGAGGGGATTGGAACACCTGAATCACATGATATGGAGGGGATTGGAACACTTGAATCACATGATTGGGAGGGGATTGGAACACCTGAATCACATGATATGGAGGGGATTGGAACACTTGAATCACATGATTGGGAGGGGATTGGAACCCCTGAATCACATGATATGGAGGAGATTGGAACACCTGAATCACATGATTGGAGGGCGGGTGATATAGTGTATATATATATATATATGTGGGTGGGTGTATACCTATAACTCTCTCCTCTTCACTCCCCCTCTCTGTAGGGGTCCCTCAAGGTTCCGTCCTTGGACCCCTTCTCTTCTCCATCTACATCTCCTCCTTTGGTAACTTGATAAACTCCCATGGCTTCAACTACCATCTCTATGCTGATGACACACAAATCTATCTTTCTACCCCTCACCTCACCCCTTCAGTCTCCTCCTCACCCCTTCAGTCTCCTCCTCACCTCACCCCTTCAGTCTCCTCCTCACCCCTTCAGTCTCCTCCTCACCTCACCCCTTCAGTGTCCTCCTCACCTCGCCCCTTCATTCTCCTCCTCTCCTCACCCCTTCAGTCTCCTCACCCCTTCAGTCTCCTCACCCCTTCAGTCTCCTCCACACCTCACCCCTTCAGTCTCCTCCACACCTCGCCCCTTCAGTCTCCTCCTCACCTCACCCCTTCAGTCTCCTCCTCACCTCGCCCCTTCAGTCTCCTCCTCACCTCACCCCTTCAGTCTCCTCCTCACCTCACCCCTTCAGTCTCCTCCTCACCTCACCCCTTCAGTCTCCTCCTCACCTCACCCCTTTAATCTCCTCCACACCTCACCCCTTCAGTCTCCTCACCCCTTCAGTCTCCTCCTCACCTCACCCTTTCAGTGTCCTCCTCACCTCGCCCCTTCATTCTCTTCCTCTCCTCACCCCTTCAGTCTCCTCACCCCTTCAGTCTCCTCACCCCTTCAGTGTCCTCCTCACCTCGCCCCTTCAGTCTCCTCCACACCTCACCCCTTCAGTCTCCTCCACACCTCGCCCCTTCAGTCTCCTCCTCACCTCGCCCCTTCAGTCTCCTCACCCCTTCAGTCTCCTCACCCCTTCAATGTCCTCCTCACCTCGCCCCTTCAGTCTCCTCTTCACCTCACCCCTTCAGTCTCCTCACCTCACCCCTTCAGTCTCCTCCACACCTCGCCCCTTCAGTCTCCTCTTCACCTAGCCCCTTCAGTCTCCTCACCTCACCCCTTCAGTCTCCTCCACACCTCACCCCTTCAGTCTCCTCCTCACCTCGCCCCTTCAGTCTCCTCCTCACCTCGCCCCTTCAGTCTCCTCCTCACCTCACCCCTTCAGTCTCCTCCTCACCTCACCCCTTCAGTGTCCTCCTCACCTCGCCCCTTCAGTCTCCTCCTCACCTCGCCCCTTCAGTCTCCTCCTCACCTCGCCCCTTCAGTCTCCTCCTCACCTCGCCCCTTCAGTCTCCTCCTCACCTCACCCCTTCAGTGTCCTCCTCACCTCGCCCCTTCAGTCTCCTCTTCACCTCACCCCTTCAGTCTCCTCACCTCACCCCTTCAGTCTCCTCCACACCTCGCCCCTTCAGTCTCCTCTTCACCTCGCCCCTTCAGTCTCCTCACCTCACCCCTTCAGTCTCCTCCACACCTCACCCCTTCAGTCTCCTCCTCACCTCGCCCCTTCAGTCTCCTCCTCACCTCGCCCCTTCAGTCTCCTCCTCACCTCACCCCTTCAGTCTCCTCCTCACCTCACCCCTTCAGTGTCCTCCTCACCTCGCCCCTTCAGTCTCCTCCTCACCTCGCCCCTTCAGTCTCCTCCTCACCTCGCCCCTTCAGTCTCCTCCTCACCTCGCCCCTTCAGTCTCCTCCTCACCTCGCCCCTTCAGTCTCCTCCTCACCTCGCCCCTTCAGTCTCCTCCTCACCTCACCCCTTCAGTCTTCTCCCACATTACTAACCTACTAAGTGACATATCGGCATGGATGTCCCTCCACTTCCTCAAACTCAATCTTTCCAACACTGAGCTCTTAGTATTCCCCCCCAGCCCGTGCCCCCTCCCCTGACTTCTCCATCAAGATCAATAATACAATCATCAGTCCCTCCCCTCATGCCAGGGTACTAGGTGTAATCCTAGACTCCCATCTGTCCTTTCACCCCCAAATCCAATCACTGTCCAAATCTTATAGACTTCACCTCCGCAACACCTCCAACCTCCACAGCATCTCCAACCTCTGCAACATCTACAACCTCCGCTACACCTCCAACCTCCGCAACATCTCCAACCTCCGCAGCATCTCCAACCTCCGCAGCATCTCCAACCTCCGCAGCATCTCCAACCTCCGCAACATCTCCAACCTCCGCAACACCTCCAACCTCCGCAACACCTCCAACCTCCGCAACATCTCCAACCTCCGCAACATCTCCAACCTCCGCAGCATCTCCAACCTCCGCAGCATCTCCAACCTCCGCAACACCTCCAACCTCCGCAGCATCTCCAACCTCCGCAACACCTCCAACCTCCGCAGCATCTCCAACCTCCGCAACATCTCCAACCTCCGCAACACCTCCAACCTCCGCAACACCTCCAACCTCCGCAACACCTCCAACCTCCGCAGCATCTCCAACCTCCGCAGCATCTCCATCTCCGCAACACCTCCAACCTCCGCAGCATCTCCAACCTCCGCAACATCTCCAACCTCCGCAACACCTCCAACCTCCACAGCATCTCCAACCTCCGCAACATCTCCAACCTCCGCAACACCTCCAACCTCCGCAGCATCTCCAACCTCCGCAGCATCTCCAACCTCCGCTACACCTCCAACCTCCGCAACACCTCCAACCTCCGCAACACCTTCAACCTCCGCTACACCTCCAACCTCCACAGCATCTCCAACCTCCGCAGCATCTCCAACCTCCGCTACACCTCCAACCTCCGCAACACCTCCAACCTCCGCAACACCTTCAACCTCCGCTACACCTCCAACCTCCGCAGCATCTCCAACCTCCGCAACATCTCCAACCTCCGCTACACCTCCAACCTCCGCAACACCTTCAACCTCCACAACACCTCCAACCTCCGCAACACCTCCAACCACCGCAACATCTCCAACCTCCGCAACACCTCCAACCTCCACTACACCTCCAACCTCCGCAACATCTCCAAGATACGCCCGTTCCTAACGTCAGAAACCACTAAGCAACTTATTCACTCCGCCTTGAGTACTGTAACTCCCTCCTCATTGGCCGACCTCATCGCAGGCTATCCCCTCTTCAGTCTATCATGAATTCTGCTGCCAGACTCATCCACCTTACTAACCATTCTGTATCTGCCACCCCTCTCTGCCAATCCCTCAACTGGCCTCCACTCAGTGTCCTCCACCCCTCTCTGCCAATCCCTCCACTGGCCTCCACTCAGTGTCCTCCACCCCTCTCTGCCAATCCCTCCACTGGCCTCCACTCAGTGTCCTCCACCCCTCTCTGCCAATCCCTCCACTGGTCTCCAATCAGTATCCTCCAACCCTCTCTGCCAATCCCTCTACTGGCCTCCATTCAGTGTCCTCCCCCCCCCTCTCTGCCAATCCCTCCATTCAGTGTCCTCCACCCCTCTCTGCCAATCCCTCCACTGGCCTCCACTCAGTGTCCTCCACCCCTCTCTGCCAATCCCTCCACTGGCCTCCACTCAGTGTCCTCCACCCCTCTCTGCCAATCCCTCCACTCAGTGTCCTCCACCCCTCTCTGCCAATCCCTCCACTGGCCTCCACTCAGTGTCCTCCACCCCTCTCTGCCAATCCCTCCACTCAGTGTCCTCCACCCCTCTCTGCCAATCCCTCCACTGGCCTCCACTCAGTGTCCTCCACCCCTCTCTGCCAATCCCTCCACTGGTCTCCAATCAGTATCCTCCAACCCTCTCTGCCAATCCCTCTACTGGCCTCCATTCAGTGTCCTCCCCCCCTCTCTGCCAATCCCTCCATTCAGTGTCCTCCACCCCTCTCTGCCAATCCCTCCACTGGCCTCCACTCAGTGTCCTCCACCCCTCTCTGCCAATCCATCCACTGGCCTCCACTCAGTGTCCTCCAACCCTCTCTGCCAATCCCTCTACTGGCCTCCATTCAGTGTCCTCCACCCCTCTCTTCCAATCCCTCCACCCCTCTCTGCCAATCCCTCCACTGGCCTCCATTCAGTGCCCTCCACCCCTCTCTGCCAATCCCTCCACTGGCCTCCACTCAGTGTCCTCCACCCCTCTCTGCCAATCCCTCCACTGGCCTCCACTCAGTGTCCTCCACCCCTCTCTGCCAATCCCTCCACTGGCCTCCACTCAGTGTCCTCCACCCCTCTCTTCCAATCCCTCCACCCCTCTCTGCCAATCCCTCCACTGGCCTCCACTCAGTGTCCTCCACCCCTCTTTGCCAATCCCTCCACTGGCCTCCATTCAGTGTCCTCCACCCCTCTCTGCCAATCCCTCCACTGGCCTCCACTCAGTGTCCTCCATCCCTCTCTGCCAATCCCTCCACTGGCCTCCACTTAGTGTCCTCCACCCCTCTCTGCCAATCCCTCCACTGGCCTCCATTCAGTGTCCTCCACCCCTCTCTCTGCCAATCCCTCCACTGGCCTCCATTGAGTGTCCTCCACCCCTCTCTGCCAATCCCTCCACTGGCCTCCATTCAGTGTCCTCCACCCCTCTCTGCCAATCCCTCCACTGGCCTCCACTCAGTGTCCTCCACCCCTCTCTTCCAATCCCTCCACCCCTCTCTGCCAATCCCTCCACTGGCCTCCACTCAGTGTCCTCCACCCCTCTTTGCCAATCCCTCCACTGGCCTCCATTCAGTGTCCTCCACCCCTCTCTGCCAATCCCTCCACTGGCCTCCACTCAGTGTCCTCCATCCCTCTTTGCCAATCCCTCCACTGGCCTCCACTTAGTGTCCTCCACCCCTCTCTGCCAATCCCTCCACTGGCCTCCATTCAGTGTCCTCCACCCCTCTTTGCCAATCCCTCCACTGGCCTCCATTCAGTGTCCTCCACCCCTCTCTGCCAATCCCTCCACTGGCCTCCACTCAGTGTCCTCCACCCCTCTCTGCCAATCCCTCCACTGGCCTCCACTCAGTGTCCTCCATCCCTCTTTGCCAATCCCTCCACTGGCCTCCACTTAGTGCCCTCCCTCTTAGATTGTAAGCTCCCAGGATCAGGCCCCTCCCTCCTAGATTGTAAACTCCCAGGATCAGCCCCTCCCTCCTAGATTGTAAACTCCCAGGATCAGCCCCTCCCTCTTAGATTGTAAACTCCCAGGATCAGCCCCTCCCTTCTAGATTGAGAGCTCCCAGGATCAGCCCCTCCCTCTTAGATTGTGAGCTCCCAGGATCAGCCCCTCCCTCTTAGATTGTCAGCTCCCAGGATCAGCCCCTCCCTCTTAGATTGTAAACTCCCAGGATCAGGCCCCTCCCTCTTAGATTGTAAGCTCCCAGGATCAGGCCCCTCCCTCTTAGATTGTAAACTCCCAGGATCAGCCCCTCCCTCTTAGATTGTAAACTCCCAGGATCAGGCCCCTCCCTCTTAGATTGTAAACTCCCAGGATCAGGCCCCTCCCTCTTAGATTGTAAGCTCCCAGGATCAGCCCCTCCCTCTTAGATTGTAAACTCCCAGGATCAGCCCCTCCCTCCTAGATTGTAAGCTCCCAGGATCAGCCCCTCCCTCTTAGATTGTAAGCTCCCAGGATCAGCCCCTCCCTCTTAGATTGTAAGCTCCTAGGATCAGGGCCCTCCTATTCCTCTTGTATTGATCTGTATTGTCTCCCATTATATTGTACAGCGCTGAGGACACTGTTGGCGCCATAAATCCTGTATAATAATATATTGTGACGTCATGACGCCATCCTGTATAATAATATATTGTGACGTCATGACGCCATCCTGTATAATAATAATAATAATAATAACTAGAAAAGCTCCAATTTGTGGGGAAATTGTGTGAAGTGTTCTTGCCTCCACCAGCAGTCTACAATGGGAGTGGGTGGAGTAACTGGGGGGAGTGGCTTGTCACTCTGCTGCTCACACACCTGGGTTCCTATGGCAACTCACTGTACAGCAAGGGCAGAGAAGAGCGGCTAAAAACAAACTGCTCCAACTTGCTCACTTCACTGGCGGTTGTAGTGTAAAAATGATAACTCTGACAGCGAAGAGCTTTATATTGTGAGAATCACAAGACCCGGACCTACATTGTGATGTCATAGTATGTCTGTGAAATATTACAAATGAAGGCGGAGTCACAGGTTAGAAATGTCCCTTCACATGTGAGGTGGCTAGAGTGGAGTCTCAATGAAGGTCAATGGGCGGTGTGAGCTGCACACAAATGGTCCTATTGTGAGAACTATCAGGACTGTGGCTGAGCCGTGGACATTGTTAGTGGCAGGAGGAGGGACAGCTGAACGTTTCCATATCAGATTGGTGTCGGTGGGCGGGGCAATGAGGGAGTGGCGGCAGTTTACAGATCATGTCCTGATTTGTCAGCTCACACTCCAGTGTTGAACATTCCGCCATTCATTCCTACGGGACCAAATTCACCACAAAAACACTGAAACGTTCCACAAAGTCATAGCCCACCAATGGGGGACAATCCGCACGTTTCCCTATATTACTGTCTATGGCGTGTAAGAACTGTGGGAGGAGTCTGGGGAGGAGTCAGGGGGATGTGGGAGGAGTCAGGGGGTACATGTGGCTGTAATAATCAGAATATATACATGAGATGACAGGAAGTGGGGCAGCACAGTGGCTGAGTGGTCGGCACTTCCTCCTGGCAGTAGTCGGGTCGCTGGTTTGAATCCCAACCACGGCATCGCCTGCCTGGAGTTTGCATGTTCTCCCTGTGCTTGCGTGGGTACTCCGGTTTCCGCCCACACTATAAAGACATGCTGGTAGGTGAATTGGCTCCTGTCCAGGGGCAGACTGACCATTTGGAAACTCTGGCACTGCCCGTGGGCCCGGGGTCAGTAGGGGGCCCCACGAGATGCCCCTGGTACCTTTTTCATAGGCTTTTTTGAGTTTGGGCAAGGACACAGGGGCCCCATGATCCCCTATTGCCCGGGGGCCCCATGAGTTGTCAGTCCGCCCCTTCTCCTGTCTATAGTGTCCCTAGTATGTGTATGTATGAATGTGAGTTAGGGACCTTAGATTGTACGCCCCTCGGGGGCGGGGCCTGATGTGATGTACAATATATATGTAAAGTGCGCTAGAGAGAGATCAGAAATAAATACACAGACTGCTCTGCACTTCCCCCACACACCCACAGATGGCGCTGATGAGCCCCTCCCCCTCTACACCCGGGAGCTACAATACTCACACTTCCTATAACTGACCAGATGGAGGAGACAAATCCCTCCCCTCTCCTTCTCCGGCCCTCCCCTCTCCGCCCCCTCCCCTCCTCCGCCCCTCCCCTCTCCTCCCACTCCCCCTCTCCTCCGGCCCTCCCCTCTCCTCCTCCTCCCCTCTCCTTCTCCGGCCCTCCCCTCTCCGCCCCCTCCCCTCCTCCGCCCCTCCCCTCTCCTCCCACTCCCCCTCTCCCTCCGGCCCTCCCCTCTCCTCCTCCTCCCCTCTCCTTCTCCGGCCCTCCCCTCTCCGCCCCTCCCCTCCCCTCTCCGCCCCTCCCCTCTCCTCCCACTCCCCCTCTCCTTCTCTGGCCCTCCCCTCTCCTCCCCCTCCCCTCCTCCGCCCCTCCCCTCTCCTCCCAATACAGAGACGACTTCAGCTCTAATGCAATGAGTACAGAGGGCAGTGCTCCTCACAGTGTATAGGGGACAACACTCCTCAGTCTATGGGGGCAGTGCTCCTCACAGTGTATAGGGGACAACACTCCTCAGTCTATGGGGGCAGTGCTCCTCACAGTGTATAGGGGACAACACTCCTCAGTCTATGGGGCAGTGCTCCTCACAGTGTATAGAGGGAAAACTCAGTCTATGGGGGGTGTAGGGGCGGGGGGGGGGCAGTGCTCCTCACAGTGTATAGAGGGACAACGCTCCTCAGTCTATGGGGGCAGTGCTCCTCACAGTGTATAGAGGGAAAACTCAGTCTATGGGGGGGTGTAGGGGCGGGGGGCAGTGCTCCTCACAGTGTATAGAGGGACAACGCTCCTCAGTCTATGGGGGGCAGTGCTCCTCACAGTGTAAAGAGGGAAAACTCAGTCTATGGGGGGGGGGGCAGTGCTCCTCACAGTGTATAGGGGGACAACACTCCTCAGTCTATGGGGGCAGTGCTCCTCACAGTGTATAGAGGGAAAACTCAGTCTATGGGGGGGTGTAGGGGCGGGGGGGGGGGCAGTGCTCCTCACAGTGTATAGAGGGACAACACTCCTCAGTCTATGGGGGCAGTGCTCCTCACAGTGTATAGAGGGAAAACTCAGTCTATGGGGGCGGGGGGGGCAGTGCTCCTCACAGTGTATAGAGGGAAAACTCAGTCTATGGGGGGCGGGGGGGGGCAGTGCTCCTCACAGTGTAGAGAGGGAAAACTCAGTCTATGGGGGGCGGGGGGGGGGGGCAGTGCTCCTCACAGTGTAGAGGGAAACTCAGTCTATGGGGGGCGGGGGGGGGCAGTGCTCCTCACAGTGTAGAGAGGGAAAACTCAGTCTATGGGGGCGGGGGGGGGGGGGCAGTGCTCCTCACAGTGTATAGGGGAAAACACCCCTAAGTTTATGAGGGGGCAGTGCTCCTCACAGTGTATAGGGGAAAACACCCCTAAGTCTATGAGGGGGCAGTGCTCCTCACAGTGTATAGGGGGACAGCACTCCTCAGTCTATGAGGGGGCAGTGCTCCTCACAGTGTATAGGGGGACAGCACTCCTCAGTCTATATGAGGGCAGTGCTCCTCACAGTGTATAGGGGGACGGCACTCCTCAGTCTATGGGGGGGCAGTGCTCCTCACAGTGGATAGGGGGACAGCACTCCTCGCTCTATGTGAGGGCAGTGCTCCTCACAGTGTGTGAGGGGAAAAACACTCCTCAGTCTATGTGGGGGCAGTGCTCCTCACAGTGTATATGGGGAAAACACTCCTCAGTCTATGGGCGGGGGCAGTGCTCCTCACAGTGTATAGGGGGACAGCACTCCTCAGTCTATGGGGGGCAGTGCTCCTCACAGTGTATAGGGGACAGCACTCCTCAGTCTATGGGGGGGGCAGTGCTCCTCACAGTGTATAGGGGGAAAACACTCCTCAGTCTATGTGGGGGCAGTGCTCCTCACAGTGTATATGGGGAAAACACTCCTCAGTCTATGGGGGGCAGTGCTCCTCACAGTGTATAGGGGGAAAACAATCCTCAGTCTATGGGGGGCAGTGCTCCTCACAGTGTATACAGGAAAAACACTCCTCAGTCTATGGGGGGCAGTGCTCCTCACAGTGTATAGGGGAAAACACTCCTCAGTCTATGGGGGGGGGGCAGTGCTCCTCACAGTGTATATGGGGAAAACACTACTCAGTCTATGGGGGGCAGTGCTCCTCGCAGTGTATAGGGGGACAGCACTCCTCAGTCTATGTGAGGGCAGTGCTCCTCACAGTGTATAGGGGACAGCACTCCTCAGTCTATGGGGGGGCAGTGCTCCTCACAGTGTATAGGGGACAGCACTCCTCAGTCTATGTGAGGGCAGTGCTCCTCACAGTGTATAGGGAAAAACACACCTCTGTCTATGGGGGGCAGTGCTCCTCACAGTGTATAGGGGGACAACACTCCTCAGTCTATGGGGGCAGTGCTCCTCACAGTGTATATGGGGAAAACACTCCTCAGTCTATGGGGGCAGTGCTCCTCACAGTGTATAGGGGGACAGCACTCCTCAGTCTATGTGAGGGCAGTGCTCCTCACAGTGTATAGGGAAAAACACTCCTCAGTCTATGGGGGCAGTGCTCCTCACAGTGTATATGGGGAAAACACTCCTCAGTCTATGGGGGCAGTGCTCCTCACAGTGTATATGGGGAAAACACTCCTCAGTCTATGGGGGGGGGCAGTGCTCCTCACAGTGGATAGGGGGACCGCACTCCTCAGTCTATGGGGGGGGCAGTGCTCCTCACAGTGGATAGGGGGACAGCACTCCTCAGTCTATGGGGGGGCAGTGCTCCTCACAGTGGATAGGGGGACAGCACTCCTCAGTCTATGGGGGGGGCAGTGCTCCTCACAGTGGATAGGGGGACAGCACTCCTCAGTCTATGGGGGTGCAGTGCTCCTCACAGTGTATAGGGGGGACAGCACTCCTCGGTCTATGTGAGGGCAGAGCTCCTCACAGTGTATAGTGGAAAACACTCCTCAGTCTATGTGAGGGCAGTGCTCCTCACAGTGTATAGGGGAAAACACCCCTAAGTCTATGAGGGGGCAGTGCTCCTCACAGTGTATAGGGGGACAGCACTCCTCAGTCTATGTGAGGGCAGTGCTCCTCACAGTGTATAGGGGACAGCACTCCTCAGTCTATGTGAGGGCAGTGCTCCTCACAGTGTATAGGGGACAGCACTCCTCAGTCTATGTGAGGGCAGTGCTCCTCACAGTGTATAGGGGACAGCACTCCCTCAGTTTATGGGCAGGGGCAGTGCTCCTCACAGTGTATAGGGGGACAGCACTCCTCAGTCTATGGGGCAGTGCTCCTCACAGTGTATAGAGGGAAAACTCAGTCTATGGGGGGGGGGCAGTGCTCCTCACAGTGTATAGGGGGACAACACTCCTCAGTCTATGGGGGCAGTGCTCCTCACAGTGTATAGAGGGAAAACTCAGTCTATGGGGGGGTGTAGGGGCGGGGGGGGGCAGTGCTCCTCACAGTGTATAGAGGGACAACACTCCTCAGTCTATGGGGGCAGTGCTCCTCACAGTGTATAGAGGGAAAACTCAGTCTATGGGGGGGGGCAGTGCTCCTCACAGTGTATAGGGGGACAACACTCCTCAGTCTATGGGGGCAGTGCTCCTCACAGTGTATAGAGGGAAAACTCAGTCTATGGGGGGGTGTAGGGGCGGGGGGGGGGCAGTGCTCCTCACAGTGTATAGAGGGACAACACTCCTCAGTCTATGGGGGCAGTGCTCCTCACAGTGTATAGAGGGAAAACTCAGTCTATGGGGGGCGGGGGGGGCAGTGCTCCTCACAGTGTATAGAGGGAAAACTCAGTCTATGGGGGGCGGGGGGGGGGGCAGTGCTCCTCACAGTGTAGAGAGGGAAAACTCAGTCTATGGGGGGCGGGGGGGGGGGCAGTGCTCCTCACAGTGTAGAGGGAAAACTCAGTCTATGGGGGGCGGGGGGGGGGGCAGTGCTCCTCACAGTGTAGAGAGGGAAAACTCAGTCTATGGGGGGCGGGGGGGCAGTGCTCCTCACAGTGTATAGGGGAAAACACCCCTAAGTCTATGAGGGGGCAGTGCTCCTCACAGTGTATAGGGGGACAGCACTCCTCAGTCTATATGAGGGCAGTGCTCCTCACAGTGTATAGGGGGACGGCACTCCTCAGTCTATGGGGGGGCAGTGCTCCTCACAGTGGATAGGGTGACAGCACTCCTCGCTCTATGTGAGGGCAGTGCTCCTCACAGTGTATAGGGGAAAACACTCCTCAGTCTATGGGGGGCAGTGCTCCTCACAGTGTATAGGGGGAAAACAATCCTCAGTCCATGTGGGGGGCAGTGCTCCTCACAGTGTATACAGGAAAAACACTCCTCAGTCTATGGGGGGCAGTGCTCCTCACAGTGTATAGGGGAAAACACTCCTCAGTCTATGGGGGGGCAGTGCTCCTCACAGTGTATATGGGGAAAACACTACTCAGTCTATGGGGGGCAGTGCTCCTCGCAGTGTATAGGGGGACAGCACTCCTCAGTCTACGTGAGGGCAGTGCTCCTCACAGTGTATAGGGGACAGCACTCCTCAGTCTATGGGGGGGCAGTGCTCCTCACAGTGTATAGGGGACAGCACTCCTCAGTCTATGTGAGGGCAGTGCTCCTCACAGTGTATAGGGAAAGACACACCTCTGTCTATGGGGGGCAGTGCTCCTCACAGTGTATAGGGGGACAACACTCCTCAGTCTATGGGGGCAGTGCTCCTCACAGTGTATATGGGGAAAACACTAGTCAGTCTATGGGGGCAGTGCTCCTCACAGTGTATAGGGGGACAGCACTCCTCAGTCTATATGAGGGCAGTGCTCCTCACAGTGTATAGGGGGACGGCACTCCTCAGTCTATGGGGGGGCAGTGCTCCTCACAGTGGATAGGGTGACAGCACTCCTCGCTCTATGTGAGGGCAGTGCTCCTCACAGTGTGTGAGGGGAAAAACACTCCTCAGTCTATGTGGGGGCAGTGCTCCTCACAGTGTATATGGGGAAAACACTCCTCAGTCTATGGGGGGCAGTGCTCCTCACAGTGTATAGGGGGACAGCACTCCTCAGTCTATGGGGGGGCAGTGCTCCTCACAGTGTATAGGGGACAGCACTCCTCAGTCTATGTGAGGGCAGTGCTCCTCACAGTGTATAGGGAAAAACACACCTCTGTCTATGGGGGGCAGTGCTCCTCACAGTGTATAGGGGGAAAACACTCCTCAGTCTATGTGGGGGCAGTGCTCCTCACAGTGTATATGGGGAAAACACTCCTCAGTCTATGGGGGCAGTGCTCCTCACAGTGTATAGGGGGAAAACAATCCTCAGTCCATGTGGGGGGCAGTGCTCCTCACAGTGTATACAGGAAAAACACTCCTCAGTCTATGGGGGGCAGTGCTCCTCACAGTGTATAGGGGAAAACACTACTCAGTCTATGGGGGGCAGTGCTCCTCGCAGTGTATAGGGGGACAGCACTCCTCAGTCTACGTGAGGGCAGTGCTCCTCACAGTGTATATGGGGAAAACACTACTCAGTCTATGGGGGGCAGTGCTCCTCGCAGTGTATAGGGGGACAGCACTCCTCAGTCTACGTGAGGGCAGTGCTCCTCACAGTGTATAGGGGACAGCACTCCTCAGTCTATGGGGGGGCAGTGCTCCTCACAGTGTATAGGGGACAGCACTCCTCAGTCTATGTGAGGGCAGTGCTCCTCACAGTGTATAGGGAAAAACACACCTCTGTCTATGGGGGGCAGTGCTCCTCACAGTGTATAGGGGGACAACACTCCTCAGTCTATGGGGGCAGTGCTCCTCACAGTGTATATGGGGAAAACACTCCTCAGTCTATGGGGGCAGTGCTCCTCACAGTGTATATGGGGAAAACACTCCTCAGTCTATGGGGGGGCAGTGCTCCTCACAGTGTATAGGGGGACAGCACTCCTCAGTCTATGTGAGGGCAGTGCTCCTCACAGTGTATAGGGGACAGCACTCCTCAGTCTATGTGAGGGCAGTGCTCCTCACAGTGTATAGGGAAAAACACTCCTCAGTCTATGGGGGCAGTGCTCCTCACAGTGTATATGGGGAAAACACTCCTCAGTCTATGGGGGGGGCAGTGCTCCTCACAGTGTATAGGGGACAGCACTCCTCAGTCTATGTGAGGGCAGTGCTCCTCACAGTGTATAGGGAAAAACACACCTCTGTCTATGGGGGGCAGTGCTCCTCACAGTGTATAGGGGGACCGCACTCCTCAGTCTATGGGGGGGGGGGCAGTGCTCCTCACAGTGGATAGGGGGACCGCACTCCTCAGTCTATGGGGGGGGCAGTGCTCCTCACAGTGTATAGGGGGACAGCACTCCTCAGTCTATGTGAGGGCAGTGCTCCTCACAGTGTATAGGGGACAGCACTCCTCAGTCTATGTGAGGGCAGTGCTCCTCACAGTGTATAGGGGAACAGCACTCCTCAGTCTATGTGGGGGGCAGTGCTCCTCACAGTGTATAGGAGGATAGCACTCCTCAGTCTATGGGGGCAGTGCTCCTCACAGTGTATATGGGGAAAACACTCCTCAGTCTATGGGGGGCAGTGCTCCTCACAGTGTATAGGGGAAAACACCCCTAAGTCTATGAGGGGGCAGTGCTCCTCACAGTGTATAGGGGGACAGCACTCCTCAGTCTATGTGAGGGCAGTGCTCCTCACAGTGTATAGGGGACAGCACTCCTCAGTCTATGTGAGGGCAGTGCTCCTCACAGTGTACAGGGTGACCGCACTCCTCAGTCTATGGGGGGGCAGTGCTCCTCACAGTGTATATGGGGACAGCACTCCTCAGTCTATGGGGGCAGTGCTCCTCACAGTGTATAGGGGAAAACACCCCTAAGTCAATGAGGGGGCAGTGCTCCTCACAGTGTATAGGGGACAGCACTCCTCAGTCTATGTGGGGGCAGAGCTCCTCACAGTGTATATGGGGAAAACACTCCTCAGTCTATGTGAGGGCAGTGCTCCTCACAGTGTATAGGGGGACAACACTCCCCATTCTATGGGGGGCAGTGCTCCTCACAGTGTATAGGGGAAAACACCCCTAAGTCTATGTGAGGGCAGTGCTCCTCACAGTGTATAGGGGGACGGCACTCCTCAGTCTATGGGGGGGCAGTGCTCCTCACAGTGGATAGGGGGACAGCACTCCTCGGTCTATGTGAGGGCAGTGCTCCTCACAGTGTGTGAAGGGAAAAACACTCCTCAGTCTATGGGGGCAGTGCTCCTCACAGTGTATATGGGGTAAACACTCAGTTTATGGGCGGGGGCAGTGCTCCTCACAGTGTATAGGGGGACAGCACTCCTCAGTCTATGTGAGGGCAGTGCTCCTCACAGTGTATAGGGGACAGCACTCCTCAGTCTATGTGAGGGCAGTGCTCCTCACAGTGTATAGGGGGACAGCACTCCTCAGTCTATTGGGGGAGTGCTCCTCTCAGTGTATAGGGGGACAGCACTCCGGTCTATGTGGGGGGCAGTGCTCCTCACAGTGGATAGGGGGACAGCACTCCTCAGTCTATGTGGGGGCAGTGCTCCTCACAGTGTATAGGGGGACAGCACTCCTCAGTCTATGGGGGACAGCACTCCTCAGTCTATGGGGGGCAGTGCTCCTCACAGTGTATAGGTGGACAGCACTCCTCAGTCTATGGGGGGCAGTGCTCCTCACAGTGTATATGGGGAAAACACTCCTCAGTCTTTGGGGGGGCAGTGCTCCTCACAGTGTATAGGGGACAGCACTCCTCAGTCTATGGGGGGGGGGCAGTGCTCCTCACAGTGTATAGGGGGACAGCACTCCTCAGTCTATGGGGGGGCAGTGCTCCTCACAGTGTATAGGGGGACAGCACTCCGGTCTATGTGGGGGGCAGTGCTCCTCACAGTGTATAGGGGGACAGCACTCCGGTCTATGTGGGGGGCAGTGCTCCTCACAGTGTATAGGGGGACAGCACTCCGGTCTATGTGGGGGGCAGTGCTCCTCACAGTGTATGAGGGGGAAAACACTCCTCAGTCTATGTGGGGGCAGTGCTCCTCACAGTGTATAGGGGGACAGCACTCCTCAGTTTATGGGGGACAGCACTCCTCAGTCTATGGGGGGCAGTGCTCCTCTCAGTGTATAGGGGACAGCACTCCTCAGTCTATGTGAGGGCAGTGCTCCTCACAGTGTATAGGGAAAAACACACCTCTGTCTATGGGGGGCAGTGCTCCTCACAGTGTATAGGGGGACAACACTCCTCAGTCTATGGGGGCAGTGCTCCTCACAGTGTATATGGGGAAAACACTACTCAGTCTATGGGGGGCAGTGCTCCTCACAGTGTATAGGTGGACAGCACTCCTCAGTCTATGTGAGGGCAGTGCTCCTCACAGTGTATAGGGGACAGCACTCCTCAGTCTATGGGGGGCAGTGCTCCTCACAGTGTATATGGGGAAAACACTCCTCAGTCTTTGGGGGGGCAGTGCTCCTCACAGTGTATAGGGGACAGCACTCCTCAGTCTATGGGGGGGGGGCAGTGCTCCTCACAGTGTATAGGGGGACAGCACTCCTCAGTCTATGGGGGGGCAGTGCTCCTCACAGTGTATAGGGGGAAAACACTCCTCAGTCTATGTGGGGGCAGTGCTCCTCACAGTGTATATGGAGAAAACACTCCTCAGTCTATGGGGGGCAGTGCTCCTCACAGTGTATAGGGGGAAAACAATCCTCAGTCCATGTGGGGGGCAGTGCTCCTCACAGTGTATACAGGAAAAACACTCCTCAGTCTATGGGGGGCAGTGCTCCTCACAGTGTATTTGGGGAAAACACTCCTCAGTCGATGGGGGGGCAGTGCTCCTCACAGTGTATAGGGGAAAACACTACTCAGTCTATGGGGGGCAGTGCTCCTCGTAGTGTATAGGGGGACAGCACTCCTCAGTCTATGTGAGGGCAGTGCTCCTCACAGTGTATAGGGGACAGCACTCCTCAGTCTATGGGGGGGCAGTGCTCCTCACAGTGTATAGGGGACAGCACTCCTCAGTCTATGTGAGGGCAGTGCTCCTCACAGTGTATAGGGAAAAACACACCTCTGTCTATGGGGGGCAGTGCTCCTCACAGTGTATAGGGGGACAACACTCCTCAGTCTATGGGGGCAGTGCTCCTCACAGTGTATATGGGGAAAACACTCCTCAGTCTATGGGGGCAGTGCTCCTCACAGTGTATATGGGGAAAACACTCCTCAGTCTATGGGCAGGGGCAGTGCTCCTCACAGTGTATAGGGGGACAGCACTCCTCAGTCTATGTGAGGGCAGTGCTCCTCACAGTGTATAGGGGGACAGCACTCCTCTGTCTATGGGGGGCAGTGCTCCTCACAGTGTATAGGGGGACAACACTCCTCAGTCTATGTGGGCAGTGCTCCTCACAGTGTATATGGGGAAAACACTCCTCAGTCTATGGGCAGGGGCAGTGCTCCTCACAGTGTATATGGGGAAAACACTCCTCAGTCTATGGGCAGGGGCAGTGCTCCTCACAGTGTATAGGGGGACAGCACTCCTCAGTCTATGTGAGGGCAGTGCTCCTCACAGTGGATAGGGGGACCGCACTCCTCAGTCTATGTGAGGGCAGTGCTCCTCACAGTGTATAGGGAAAAACACACCTCTGTCTATGGGGGGCAGTGCTCCTCACAGTGTATAGGGGGACAACACTCCTCAGTCTATGGGGGCAGTGCTCCTCACAGTGTATATGGGGAAAACACTCCTCAGTCTATGGGGGCAGTGCTCCTCACAGTGTATATGGGGAAAACACTCCTCAGTCTATGGGGGGGCAGTGCTCCTCACAGTGTATATGGGGAAAACACTCCTCAGTCTATGGGGGGGGGGGGGCAGTGCTCCTCACAGTGTATAGGGGGGCAGCACTCCTCAGTCTATGTGAGGGCAGTGCTCCTCACAGTGTAAAGGGGACAGCACTCCTCAGTCTATGTGAGGGCAGTGCTCCTCACAGTGTATAGGGAAAAACAAACCTCTGTCTATGGGGGGCAGTGCTCCTCACAGTGTATAGGGGGACAGCACTCCTCAGTCTATGGGGGGGGCAGTGCTCCTCACAGTGTATAGGGGGACCGCACTCCTCAGTCTATGTGAGGGCAGAGCTCCTCACAGTGTATAGGGGACAGCACTCCTCAGTCTATGTGAGGGCAGTGCTCCTCACAGTGTATAGGGGGACCGCACTCCTCAGTCTATGGGGGGGGGCAGTGCTCCTCACAGTGGATAGGGGGACCGCACTCCTCAGTCTATGGGGGTGCAGTGCTCCTCACAGTGTATAGGGGGACCGCACTCCTCAGTCTATGGGGGTGCAGTGCTCCTCACAGTGTATATGGGGAAAACACTCCTCAGTCTATGGGGGGGGGGGGGGCAGTGCTCCTCACAGTGTATAGGGGGACAGCACTCCTCAGTCTATGTGAGGGCAGTGCTCCTCACAGTGTATAGGGGACAGCACTCCTCAGTCTATGTGAGGGCAGTGCTCCTCACAGTGTATAGGGAAAAACACACCTCTGTCTATGGGGGGGCAGTGCTCCTCACAGTGTATAGGGGGACAACACTCCTCAGTCTATGGGGGCAGTGCTCCTCACAGTGTATATGGGGAAAACACTCCTCAGTCTATGGGGGGGGCAGTGCTCCTCACAGTGGATAGGGGGACCGCACTCCTCAGTCTATGGGGGGGGCAGTGCTCCTCACAGTGGATAGGGGGACCGCACTCCTCAGTCTATGGGGGGGGCAGTGCTCCTCACAGTGTATAGGGGGACAGCACTCCTCAGTCTATGTGAGAGCAGTGCTCCTCACAGTGTATAGGGGACAGCACTCCTCAGTCTATGTGAGGGCAGTGCTCCTCACAGTGTATAGGGGACAGCACTCCTCAGTCTATGGGGGGGGCAGTGCTCCTCACAGTGTATAGGGGGACAGCACTCCTCGGTCTATGTGGGGGGCAGTGCTCCTCACAGTGTATAGGAGGACAGCACTCCTCAGTCTATGGGCAGGGGCAGTGCTCCTCACAGTGTATATGGGGAAAACACTCCTCAGTCTATGGGGGGCAGTGCTCCTCACAGTGTATAGGGGAAAACACCCCTAAGTCTATGAGGGGGCAGTGCTCCTCACAGTGTATAGGGGGACAGCACTCCTCAGTCTATGTGAGAGCAGTGCTCCTCACAGTGTATAGGGGACAGCACTCCTCAGTCTATGGGGGGAGTGCTCCTCACAGTGTATATGGGGAAAACACTCCTCAGTCTATGGGGGGCAGTGCTCCTCACAGTGTATAGGGGAAAACACCCCTAAGTCTATGAGGGGGCAGTGCTCCTCACAGTGTATAGGGGGACAGCACTCCTCAGTCTATGTGAGAGCAGTGCTCCTCACAGTGTATAGGGGACAGCACTCCTCAGTCTATGGGGGGGGCAGTGCTCCTCACAGTGTATAGGGGGACAGCACTCCTCGGTCTATGTGGGGGGCAGTGCTCCTCACAGTGTATAGGAGGACAGCACTCCTCAGTCTATGGGCAGGGGCAGTGCTCCTCACAGTGTATAGGGGAAAACACCCCTAAGTCTATGAGGGGGCAGTGCTCCTCACAGTGTATAGGGGGACAGCACTCCTCAGTCTATGTGAGGGCAGTGCTCCTCACAGTGTATATGGGGTAAACACTCAGTTTATGGGCGGGGGCAGTGCTCCTCACAGTGTATAGGGGGACAGCACTCCTCAGTCTATGTGAGGGCAGTGCTCCTCACAGTGTATAGGGGACAGCACTCCTCAGTCTATGTGAGGGCAGTGCTCCTCACAGTGTATAGGGAAAAACACACCTCTGTCTATGGGGGGCAGTGCTCCTCACAGTGTATAGGGGGACAACACTCCTCAGTCTATGGGGGCAGTGCTCCTCACAGTGTATATGGGGAAAACACTCCTCAGTCTATGGGGGGGGGGCAGTGCTCCTCACAGTGGATAGGGGGACCGCACTCCTCAGTCTATGGGGGGGGCAGTGCTCCTCACAGTGGATAGGGGGACCGCACTCCTCAGTCTATGGGGGGGGGCAGTGCTCCTCACAGTGTATAGGGGGACAGCACTCCTCAGTCTATGTGAGGGCAGTGCTCCTCACAGTGTATAGGGGACAGCACTCCTCAGTCTATGTGAGGGCAGTGCTCCTCACAGTGTATAGGGGACAGCATTCCTCAGTCTATGGGGGGGGGGCAGTGCTCCTCACAGTGTATAGGGGGACAGCACTCCTCAGTCTATGTGGGGGGCAGTGCTCCTCACAGTGTATAGGAGGACAGCACTCCTCAGTCTATGGGCAGGGGCAGTGCTCCTCACAGTGTATATGGGGAAAACACTCCTCATTCTATGGGGGGCAGTGCTCCTCACAGTGTATAGGGGAAAACACCCCTAAGTCTATGAGGGGGCAGTGCTCCTCACAGTGTATAGGGGACAGCACTCCTCAGTCTATGTGAGGGCAGTGCTCCTCACAGTGTATAGGGGACAGCACTCCTCAGTCTATGTGAGGGCAGTGCTCCTCACAGTGTACAGGGTGACCGCACTCCTCAGTCTATGGGGGGGCAGTGCTCCTCACAGTGGATAGGGGGACAGCACTCCTCAGTCTATGGGGGGGCAGTGCTCCTCACAGTGTATAGGGGGACAGCACTCCTCAGTCTATGTGAGGGCAGTGCTCCTCACAGTGGATATGGGGACAGCACTCCTCAGTCTATGGGGGCAGTGCTCCTCACAGTGTATAGGGGAAAACACCCCTAAGTCTATGAGGGGGCAGTGCTCCTCACAGTGTATAGGGGACAGCACTCCTCAGTCTATGTGGGGGCAGAGCTCCTCACAGTGTATATGGGGAAAACACTCCTCAGTCTATGTGAGGGCAGTGCTCCTCACAGTGTATAGGGGGACAACACTCCCCATTCTATGGGGGGCAGTGCTCCTCACAGTGTATAGGGGGACAGCACTCCTCAGTCTATATGAGGGCAGTGCTCCTCACAGTGTATAGGGGACAGCACTCCTCAGTCTATGTGAGGGCAGTGCTCCTCACAGTGTGTGAAGGGAAAAACACTCCTCAGTCAATGGGGGCAGTGCTCCTCACAGTGTATATGGGGAAAACACTCCTCAGTCTATTGGGGTAGTGCTCCTCACAGTGTATAGGGGGACAGCACTCCGGTCTATGAGGGGGGCAGTGCTCCTCACAGTGGATAGGGGGACAGCACTCCTCAGTCTATGTGGGGGCAGTGCTCCTCACAGTGTATAGGGGACAGCACTCCTCAGTCTATGGGGGGGGGGGCAGTGCTCCTCAGTTTATGGGGGACAGCACTCCTCAGTCTATGGGGGGCAGTGCTCCTCTCAGTGTATAGGGGACAGCACTCCTCAGTTTATGGGGGACAGCACTCCTCAGTCTATGGGGGGCAGTGCTCCTCTCAGTGTATAGGGGACAGCACTCCTCAGTCTATGGGGGCAGTGCTCCTCACAGTGTATAGGGAAAAACACACCTCTGTCTATGGGGGGCAGTGCTCCTCACAGTGTATAGGGGGACAACACTCCTCAGTCTATGGGGGCAGTGCTCCTCACAGTGTATAGGTGGACAGCACTCCTCAGTCTATGTGAGGGCAGTGCTCCTCACAGTGTATAGGGGACAGCACTCCTCAGTCTATGGGGGGCAGTGCTCCTCATAGTGTATATGGGGAAAACACTCCTCAGTCTTTGGGGGGGCAGTGCTCCTCACAGTGTATAGGGGACAGCACTCCTCAGTCTATGGGGGGCAGTGCTCCTCACAGTGTATAGGGGGAAAACACTCCTCAGTCTATGTGGGGGCAGTGCTCCTCACAGTGTATATGGAGAAAACACTCCTCAGTCTATGGGGGGCAGTGCTCCTCACAGTGTATAGGGGGAAAACAATCCTCAGTCCATGTGGGGGGCAGTGCTCCTCACAGTGTATACAGGAAAAACACTCCTCAGTCTATGTGAGGGCAGTGCTCCTCACAGTGTATAGGGGACAGCACTCCTCAGTCTATGTGAGGGCAGTGCTCCTCACAGTGTATAGGGGACAGCACTCCTCTGTTTATGGGCAGGGGCAGTGCTCCTCACAGTGTATAGGGGGACAGCACTCCTCAGTCTATGGGGGCAGTGCTCCTCACAGTGTATAGAGGGAAAACTCAGTCTATGGGGGGGGGGCAGTGCTCCTCACAGTGTATAGGGGGACAACACTCCTCAGTCTATGGGGGCAGTGCTCCTCACAGTGTATAGAGGGAAAACTCAGTCTATGGGGGGGTGTAGGGGCGGGGGGGGGGCAGTGCTCCTCACAGTGTATAGAGGGACAACACTCCTCAGTCTATGGGGGCAGTGCTCCTCACAGTGTATAGAGGGAAAACTCAGTCTGTGGGGGGGGCAGTGCTCCTCACAGTGTATAGGGGGACAACACTCCTCAGTCTATGGGGGCAGTGCTCCTCACAGTGTATAGAGGGAAAACTCAGTCTATGGGGGGGTGTAGGGGCGGGGGGGGGGGGGCAGTGCTCCTCACAGTGTATAGAGGGACAACACTCCTCAGTCTATGGGGGCAGTGCTCCTCACAGTGTATAGAGGGAAAACTCAGTCTATGGGGGGCGGGGGGGGCAGTGCTCCTCACAGTGTATAGAGGGAAAACTCAGTCTATGGGGGGCGGGGGGGGGCAGTGCTCCTCACAGTGTAGAGAGGGAAAACTCAGTCTATGGGGGGCGGGGGGGGGGCAGTGCTCCTCACAGTGTAGAGGGAAAACTCAGTCTATGGGGGGCGGGGGGGGGGGGCAGTGCTCCTCACAGTGTAGAGAGGGAAAACTCAGTCTATGGGGGGCGGGGGGGGGTCAGTGCTCCTCACAGTGTATAGGGGAAAACACCCCTAAGTCTATGAGGGGGCAGTGCTCCTCACAGTGGATAGGGGGACAGCACTCCTCGCTCTATGTGAGGGCAGTGCTCCTCACAGTGTGTGAGGGGAAAAACACTCCTCAGTCTATGTGGGGGCAGTGCTCCTCACAGTGTATATGGGGAAAACACTCCTCAGTCTATGGGGGGCAGTGCTCCTCACAGTGTATAGGGGGACAGCACTCCTCAGTCTATGGGGGGGCAGTGCTCCTCACAGTGTATAGGGGACAGCACTCCTCAGTCTATGTGAGGGCAGTGCTCCTCACAGTGTATAGGGAAAAACACACCTCTGTCTATGGGGGGCAGTGCTCCTCACAGTGTATAGGGGGACAACACTCCTCAGTCTATGGGGGCAGTGCTCCTCACAGTGTATATGGGGAAAACACTCCTCAGTCTATGGGGGGGCAGTGCTCCTCACAGTGTATAGGGGAAAACACTACTCAGTCTATGGGGGGCAGTGCTCCTCACAGTGTATAGGGGGACAGCACTCCTCAGTCTATGTGAGGGCAGTGCTCCTCACAGTGTATAGGGGACAGCACTCCTCAGTCTATGGGGGGCAGTGCTCCTCACAGTGTATATGGGGAAAACACTCCTCAGTCTATGGGGGGGGCAGTGCTCCTCACAGTGTATAGGGGACAGCACTCCTCAGTCTATGGGGGGGGGGCAGTGCTCCTCACAGTGTATAGGGGGAAAACACTCCTCAGTCTATGTGGGGGCAGTGCTCCTCACAGTGTATATGGGGAAAACACTCCTCAGTCTATGGGGGGCAGTGCTCCTCACAGTGTATAGGGGGAAAACAATCCTCAGTCCATGTGGGGGGCAGTGCTCCTCACAGTGTATACAGGAAAAACACTCCTCAGTCTATGGGGGGCAGTGCTCCTCACAGTGTATAGGGGAAAACACTCCTCAGTCTATGGGGGGGCAGTGCTCCTCACAGTGTATATGGGGAAAACACTACTCAGTCTATGGGGGGCAGTGCTCCTCGCAGTGTATAGGGGGACAGCACTCCTCAGTCTACGTGAGGGCAGTGCTCCTCACAGTGTATAGGGGACAGCACTCCTCAGTCTATGGGGGGGCAGTGCTCCTCACAGTGTATAGGGGACAGCACTCCTCAGTCTATGTGAGGGCAGTGCTCCTCACAGTGTATAGGGAAAAACACACCTCTGTCTATGGGGGGCAGTGCTCCTCACAGTGTATAGGGGGACAACACTCCTCAGTCTATGGGGGCAGTGCTCCTCACAGTGTATATGGGGAAAACACTCCTCAGTCTATGGGGGCAGTGCTCCTCACAGTGTATATGGGGAAAACACTCCTCAGTCTATGGGGGGGCAGTGCTCCTCACAGTGTATAGGGGGACAGCACTCCTCAGTCTATGTGAGGGCAGTGCTCCTCACAGTGTATAGGGGACAGCACTCCTCAGTCTATGTGAGGGCAGTGCTCCTCACAGTGTATAGGGAAAAACACTCCTCAGTCTATGGGGGCAGTGCTCCTCACAGTGTATATGGGGAAAACACTCCTCAGTCTATGGGGGGGGCAGTGCTCCTCACAGTGTATAGGGGACAGCACTCCTCAGTCTATGTGAGGGCAGTGCTCCTCACAGTGTATAGGGAAAAACACACCTCTGTCTATGGGGGGCAGTGCTCCTCACAGTGGATAGGGGGGACCGCACTCCTCAGTCTATGGGGGGGGGCAGTGCTCCTCACAGTGGATAGGGGGACCGCACTCCTCAGTCTATGGGGGGGGGCAGTGCTCCTCACAGTGTATAGGGGGACAGCACTCCTCAGTCTATGTGAGGGCAGTGCTCCTCACAGTGTATAGGGGACAGCACTCCTCAGTCTATGTGAGGGCAGTGCTCCTCACAGTGTATAGGGGGACAGCACTCCTCAGTCTATGTGGGGGGCAGTGCTCCTCACAGTGTATAGGAGGATAGCACTCCTCAGTCTATGGGCAGGGGCAGTGCTCCTCACAGTGTATATGGGGAAAACACTCCTCAGTCTATGGGGGGCAGTGCTCCTCACAGTGTATAGGGGAAAACACCCCTAAGTCTATGAGGGGGCAGTGCTCCTCACAGTGTATAGGGGGACAGCACTCCTCAGTCTATGTGAGGGCAGTGCTCCTCACAGTGTATAGGGGACAGCACTCCTCAGTCTATGTGAGGGCAGTGCTCCTCACAGTGTACAGGGTGACCGCACTCCTCAGTCTATGGGGGGGCAGTGCTCCTCACAGTGTATAGGGGGACAGCACTCCTCAGTCTATGTGAGGGCAGTGCTCCTCACAGTGTATATGGGGACAGCACTCCTCAGTCTATGGGGGCAGTGCTCCTCACAGTGTATAGGGGAAAACACCCCTAAGTCAAAGAGGGGGCAGTGCTCCTCACAGTGTATAGGGGACAGCACTCCTCAGTCTATGTGGGGGCAGAGCTCCTCACAGTGTATATGGGGAAAACACTCCTCAGTCTATGTGAGGGCAGTGCTCCTCACAGTGTATAGGGGGACAACACTCCCCATTCTATGGGGGGCAGTGCTCCTCACAGTGTATAGGGGAAAACACCCCTAAGTCTATGTGAGGGCAGTGCTCCTCACAGTGTATAGGGGGACGGCACTCCTCAGTCTATGGGGGGGCAGTGCTCCTCACAGTGGATAGGGGGACAGCACTCCTCGGTCTATGTGAGGGCAGTGCTCCTCACAGTGTGTGAAGGGAAAAACACTCCTCAGTCTATGGGGGCAGTGCTCCTCACAGTGTATATGGGGTAAACACTCAGTTTATGGGCGGGGGCAGTGCTCCTCACAGTGTATAGGGGGACAGCACTCCTCAGTCTATGTGAGGGCAGTGCTCCTCACAGTGTATAGGGGACAGCACTCCTCAGTCTATGTGAGGGCAGTGCTCCTCACAGTGTATAGGGGGACAGCACTCCTCAGTCTATTGGGGGAGTGCTCCTCACAGTGTATAGGGGGACAGCACTCCGGTCTATGTGGGGGGCAGTGCTCCTCACAGTGTATGAGGGGGAAAACACTCCTCAGTCTATGTGGGGGCAGTGCTCCTCACAGTGGATAGGGGGACAGCACTCCTCAGTCTATGTGGGGGCAGTGCTCCTCACAGTGTATAGGGGGACAGCACTCCTCAGTCTATGGGGGACAGCACTCCTCAGTCTATGGGGGGCAGTGCTCCTCACAGTGTATAGGTGGACAGCACTCCTCAGTCTATGGGGGGCAGTGCTCCTCACAGTGTATATGGGGAAAACACTCCTCAGTCTTTGGGGGGGCAGTGCTCCTCACAGTGTATAGGGGACAGCACTCCTCAGTCTATGGGGGGGGGCAGTGCTCCTCACAGTGTATAGGGGGACAGCACTCCTCAGTCTATGGGGGGGCAGTGCTCCTCACAGTGTATAGGGGGACAGCACTCCGGTCTATGTGGGGGGCAGTGCTCCTCACAGTGTATAGGGGGACAGCACTCCGGTCTATGTGGGGGGCAGTGCTCCTCACAGTGTATAGGGGGACAGCACTCCGGTCTATGTGGGGGGCAGTGCTCCTCACAGTGTATGAGGGGGAAAACACTCCTCAGTCTATGTGGGGGCAGTGCTCCTCACAGTGTATAGGGGGACAGCACTCCTCAGTCTATGGGGGACAGCACTCCTCAGTTTATGGGGGGCAGTGCTCCTCTCAGTGTATAGGGGACAGCACTCCTCAGTCTATGTGAGGGCAGTGCTCCTCACAGTGTATAGGGAAAAACACACCTCTGTCTATGGGGGGCAGTGCTCCTCACAGTGTATAGGGGGACAACACTCCTCAGTCTATGGGGGCAGTGCTCCTCACAGTGTATATGGGGAAAACACTACTCAGTCTATGGGGGGCAGTGCTCCTCACAGTGTATAGGTGACAGCACTCCTCAGTCTATGTGAGGGCAGTGCTCCTCACAGTGTATAGGGAAAAACACACCTCTGTCTATGGGGGGCAGTGCTCCTCACAGTGTATAGGGGGACAACACTCCTCAGTCTATGGGGGCAGTGCTCCTCACAGTGTATATGGGGAAAACACTACTCAGTCTATGGGGGGCAGTGCTCCTCACAGTGTATAGGTGGACAGCACTCCTCAGTCTATGTGAGGGCAGTGCTCCTCACAGTGTATAGGGGACAGCACTCCTCAGTCTATGGGGGGCAGTGCTCCTCACAGTGTATATGGGGAAAACACTCCTCAGTCTTTGGGGGGGCAGTGCTCCTCACAGTGTATAGGGGACAGCACTCCTCAGTCTATGGGGGGGGGCAGTGCTCCTCACAGTGTATAGGGGGACAGCACTCCTCAGTCTATGGGGGGGCAGTGCTCCTCACAGTGTATAGGGGGAAAACACTCCTCAGTCTATGTGGGGGCAGTGCTCCTCACAGTGTATATGGAGAAAACACTCCTCAGTCTATGGGGGGCAGTGCTCCTCACAGTGTATAGGGGGAAAACAATCCTCAGTCCATGTGGGGGGCAGTGCTCCTCACAGTGTATACAGGAAAAACACTCCTCAGTCTATGGGGGGCAGTGCTCCTCACAGTGTATTTGGGGAAAACACTCCTCAGTCGATGGGGGGGCAGTTCTCCTCACAGTGTATAGGGGAAAACACTACTCAGTCTATGGGGGGCAGTGCTCCTCGTAGTGTATAGGGGGACAGCACTCCTCAGTCTATGTGAGGGCAGTGCTCCTCACAGTGTATAGGGGACAGCACTCCTCAGTCTATGGGGGGGCAGTGCTCCTCACAGTGTATAGGGGACAGCACTCCTCAGTCTATGTGAGGGCAGTGCTCCTCACAGTGTATAGGGAAAAACACACCTCTGTCTATGGGGGGCAGTGCTCCTCACGGTGTATAGGGGGACAACACTCCTCAGTCTATGGGGGCAGTGCTCCTCACAGTGTATATGGGGAAAACACTCCTCAGTCTATGGGGGCAGTGCTCCTCACAGTGTATATGGGGAAAACACTCCTCAGTCTATGGGCAGGGGCAGTGCTCCTCACAGTGTATAGGGGGACAGCACTCCTCAGTCTATGTGAGGGCAGTGCTCCTCACAGTGTATAGGGGGACAGCACTCCTCTGTCTATGGGGGGCAGTGCTCCTCACAGTGTATAGGGGGACAACACTCCTCAGTCTATGTGGGCAGTGCTCCTCACAGTGTATATGGGGAAAACACTCCTCAGTCTATGGGCAGGGGCAGTGCTCCTCACAGTGTATAGGGGGACAGCACTCCTCAGTCTATGTGAGGGCAGTGCTCCTCACAGTGGATAGGGGGACCGCACTCCTCAGTCTATGTGAGGGCAGTGCTCCTCACAGTGTATAGGGAAAAACACACCTCTGTCTATGGGGGGCAGTGCTCCTCACAGTGTATAGGGGGACAACACTCCTCAGTCTATGGGGGCAGTGCTCCTCACAGTGTATATGGGGAAAACACTCCTCAGTCTATGGGGGCAGTGCTCCTCACAGTGTATATGGGGAAAACACTCCTCAGTCTATGGGGGGGCAGTGCTCCTCACAGTGTATATGGGGAAAACACTCCTCAGTCTATGGGGGGGGGGGGGGCAGTGCTCCTCACAGTGTATAGGGGGACAGCACTCCTCAGTCTATGTGAGGGCAGTGCTCCTCACAGTGTATAGGGGACAGCACTCCTCAGTCTATGTGAGGGCAGTGCTCCTCACAGTGTATAGGGAAAAACAAACCTCTGTCTATGGGGGGCAGTGCTCCTCACAGTGTATAGGGGGACAGCACTCCTCAGTCTATGGGGGGGGGCAGTGCTCCTCACAGTGTATAGGGGGACCGCACTCCTCAGTCTATGTGAGGGCAGAGCTCCTCACAGTGTATAGGGGACAGCACTCCTCAGTCTATGTGAGGGCAGTGCTCCTCACAGTGTATAGGGGGACCGCACTCCTCAGTCTATGGGGGGGGGCAGTGCTCCTCACAGTGGATAGGGGGACCGCACTCCTCAGTCTATGGGGGTGCAGTGCTCCTCACAGTGTATAGGGGGACAGCACTCCTCGGTCTATGTGAGGGCAGAGCTCCTCACAGTGTATAGTGGAAAACACTCCTCAGTCTATGTGAGGGCAGTGCTCCTCACAGTGTATAGGGGGACCGCACTCCTCAGTCTATGGGGGTGCAGTGCTCCTCACAGTGTATATGGGGAAAACACTCCTCAGTCTATGGGGGGGGGGGGGCAGTGCTCCTCACAGTGTATATGGGGAAAACACTCCTCAGTCTATGAGGGGGCAGTGCTCCTCACAGTGTATAGGGGGACAGCACTCCTCAGTCTATGTGAGGGCAGTGCTCCTCACAGTGTATAGGGGACAGCACTCCTCAGTCTATGTGAGGGCAGTGCTCCTCACAGTGTATAGGGAAAAACACACCTCTGTCTATGGGGGGCAGTGCTCCTCACAGTGTATAGGGGGACAACACTCCTCAGTCTATGGGGGCAGTGCTCCTCACAGTGTATATGGGGAAAACACTCCTCAGTCTATGGGGGGGATGTGCTCCTCACAGTGGATAGGGGGACCGCACTCCTCAGTCTATGGGGGGGGCAGTGCTCCTCACAGTGGATAGGGGGACCGCACTCCTCAGTCTATGGGGGGGGGCAGTGCTCCTCACAGTGTATAGGGGGACAGCACTCCTCAGTCTATGTGAGGGCAGTGCTCCTCACAGTGTATAGGGGACAGCACTCCTCAGTCTATGTGAGGGCAGTGCTCCTCACAGTGTATAGGGGACAGCACTCCTCAGTCTATGGGGGGGGCAGTGCTCCTCACAGTGTATAGGGGGACAGCACTCCTCGGTCTATGTGGGGGGCAGTGCTCCTCACAGTGTATAGGAGGACAGCACTCCTCAGTCTATGGGCAGGGGCAGTGCTCCTCACAGTGTATATGGGGAAAACACTCCTCAGTCTATGGGGGGCAGTGCTCCTCACAGTGTATAGGGGAAAACACCCCTAAGTCTATGAGGGGGCAGTGCTCCTCACAGTGTATAGGGGGACAGCACTCCTCAGTCTATGTGAGGGCAGTGCTCCTCACAGTGTATAGGGGACAGCACTCCTCAGTCTATGTGAGGGCAGTGCTCCTCACAGTGTACAGGGTGACCGCACTCCTCAGTCTATGGGGGGGCAGTGCTCCTCACAGTGGATAGGAGGACAGCACTCCTCAGTCTATGGGGGGGCAGTGCTCCTCACAGTGTATAGGGGGACAGCACTCCTCAGTCTATGTGAGGGCAGTGCTCCTCACAGTGTATATGGGGACAGCACTCCTCAGTCTATGGGGGCAGTGCTCCTCACAGTGTATAGGGGAAAACACCCCTAAGTCTATGAGGGGGCAGTGCTCCTCACAGTGTATAGGGGACAGCACTCCTCAGTCTATGTGGGGGCAGTGCTCCTCACAGTGTATAGGGGGACAGCACTCCTCAGTCTATATGAGGGCAGTGCTCCTCACAGTGTATAGGGGACAGCACTCCTCAGTCTATGTGAGGGCAGTGCTCCTCACAGTGTATAGGGGGACGGCACTCCTCAGTCTATGGGGGGGCAGTGCTCCTCACAGTGGATAGGGGGACAGCACTCCTCGGTCTATGTGAGGGCAGTGCTCCTCACAGTGTGTGAAGGGAAAAACACTCCTCAGTCTATGGGGGCAGTGCTCCTCACAGTGTATATGGGGTAAACACTCAGTTTATGGGCGGGGGCAGTGCTCCTCACAGTGTATAGGGGGACAGCACTCCTCAGTCTATGTGAGGGCAGTGCTCCTCACAGTGTATAGGGGACAGCACTCCTCAGTCTATGTGAGGGCAGTGCTCCTCACAGTGTATAGGGGGACAGCACTCCTCAGTCTATGTGAGGGCAGTGCTCCTCACAGTGTATATGGGGAAAACACTCCTCAGTCTATTGGGGGAGTGCTCCTCACAGTGTATAGGGGGACAGCACTCCGGTCTATGTGGGGGGCAGTGCTCCTCACAGTGTATGAGGGGGAAAACACTCCTCAGTCTATGTGGGGGCAGTGCTCCTCACAGTGGATAGGGGGACAGCACTCCTCAGTTTATGGGGGGCAGCACTCCTCAGTCTATGTGAGGGCAGTGCTCCTCACAGTGTATAGGGGACAGCACTCCTCAGTCTATGTGAGGGCAGTGCTCCTCACAGTGTATAGGGAAAAACACACCTCTGTCTATGGGGGGCAGTGCTCCTCACAGTGTATAGGGGGACAACACTCCTCAGTCTATGGGGGCAGTGCTCCTCACAGTGTATATGGGGAAAACACTCCTCAGTCTATGGGGGGGGCAGTGCTCCTCACAGTGGATAGGGGGACCGCACTCCTCAGTCTAGGGGGGGGGCAGTGCTCCTCACAGTGGATAGGGGGACCACACTCCTCAGTCTATGGGGGGGGGGCAGTGCTCCTCACAGTGTATAGGGGGACAGCACTCCTCAGTCTATGTGAGGGCAGTGCTCCTCACAGTGTATAGGGGACAGCACTCCTCAGTCTATGTGAGGGCAGTGCTCCTCACAGTGTATAGGGGACAGCACTCCTCAGTCTATGGGGGGGGGCAGTGCTCCTCACAGTGTATAGGGGGACAGCACTCCTCAGTCTATGTGGGGGGCAGTGCTCCTCACAGTGTATAGGAGGACAGCACTCCTCAGTCTATGGGCAGGGGCAGTGCTCCTCACAGTGTATATGGGGAAAACACTCCTCAGTCTATGGGGGGCAGTGCTCCTCACAGTGTATAGGGGAAAACACCCCTAAGTCTATGAGGGGGCAGTGCTCCTCACAGTGTATAGGGGACAGCACTCCTCAGTCTATGTGAGGGCAGTGCTCCTCACAGTGTATAGGGGACAGCACTCCTCAGTCTATGTGAGGGCAGTGCTCCTCACAGTGTACAGGGTGACCGCACTCCTCAGTCTATGGGGGGGCAGTGCTCCTCACAGTGGATAGGGGGACAGCACTCCTCAGTCTATGGGGGGGCAGTGCTCCTCACAGTGTATAGGGGGACAGCACTCCTCAGTCTATGTGAGGGCAGTGCTCCTCACAGTGGATATGGGGACAGCACTCCTCAGTCTATGGGGGCAGTGCTCCTCACAGTGTATAGGGGAAAACACCCCTAAGTCTATGAGGGGGCAGTGCTCCTCACAGTGTATAGGGGACAGCACTCCTCAGTCTATGTGGGGGCAGAGCTCCTCACAGTGTATATGGGGAAAACACTCCTCAGTCTATGTGAGGGCAGTGCTCCTCACAGTGTATAGGGGGACAACACTCCCCATTCTATGGGGGGCAGTGCTCCTCACAGTGTATAGGGGAAAACACCCCTAAGTCTATGAGGGGGCAGTGCTCCTCACAGTGTATAGGGGGACAGCACTCCTCAGTCTATATGAGGGCAGTGCTCCTCACAGTGTATAGGGGACAGCACTCCTCAGTCTATGGGGGCAGTGCTCCTCACAGTGTATAGGGGGACAGCACTCCGGTCTATGAGGGGGGCAGTGCTCCTCACAGTGTATAGGGGGACAGCACTCCTCGGTCTATGTGAGGGCAGTGCTCCTCACAGTGTGTGAAGGGAAAAACACTCCTCAGTCTATGGGGGCAGTGCTCCTCACAGTGTATATGGGGAAAACACTCCTCAGTCTATGGGGGCAGTGCTCCTCACAGTGTATGAGGGGGAAAACACTCCTCAGTCTATGTGGGGGCAGTGCTCCTCACAGTGGATAGGGGGACAGCACTCCTCAGTCTATGTGGGGGGCAGTGCTCCTCACAGTGTATGAGGGGGAAAACACTCCTCAGTCTATGTGGGGGCAGTGCTCCTCACAGTGGATAGGGGGACAGCACTCCTCAGTCTATGTGGGGGCAGTGCTCCTCACAGTGTATAGGGGACAGCACTCCTCAGTCTATGGGGGACAGCACTCCTCAGTTTATGGGGGACAGCACTCCTCAGTCTATGGGGGGCAGTGCTCCTCTCAGTGTATAGGGGACAGCACTCCTCAGTCTATGGGGGCAGTGCTCCTCACAGTGTATAGGGAAAAACACACCTCTGTCTATGGGGGGCAGTGCTCCTCACAGTGTATAGGGGGACAACACTCCTCAGTCTATGGGGGCAGTGCTCCTCACAGTGTATATGGGGAAAACACTCCTCAGTCTATGGGGGGGGCAGTGCTCCTCACAGTGTATATGGGGAAAACACTCCTCAGTCTATGGGGGGGGCAGTGCTCCTCACAGTGTATAGGGGACAGCACTCCTCAGTCTATGGGGGGCAGTGCTCCTCACAGTGTATATGGGGAAAACACTCCTCAGTCTTTGGGGGGGCAGTGCTCCTCACAGTGTATAGGGGGACAGCACTCCTCAGTCTATGTGAGGGCAGTGCTCCTCACAGTGTATAGGGGACAGCACTCCTCAGTCTATGGGGGGCAGTGCTCCTCACAGTGTATAGGGGGAAAACACTCCTCAGTCTATGTGGGGGCAGTGCTCCTCACAGTGTATATGGAGAAAACACTCCTCAGTCTATGGGGGGCAGTGCTCCTCACAGTGTATAGGGGAAAACACTACTCAGTCTATGGGGGGCAGTGCTCCTCGTAGTGTATAGGGGGACAGCACTCCTCAGTCTATGTGAGGGCAGTGCTCCTCACAGTGTATAGGGGACAGCACTCCTCAGTCTATGGGGGGGCAGTGCTCCTCACAGTGTATAGGGGACAGCACTCCTCAGTCTATGTGAGGGCAGTGCTCCTCACAGTGTATAGGGGGACCGCACTCCTCAGTCTATGGGGGGCAGTGCTCCTCACAGTGTATATGGGGAAAACACTCCTCAGTCTTTGGGGGGGCAGTGCTCCTCACAGTGTATAGGGGACAGCACTCCTCAGTCTATGGGGGGCAGTGCTCCTCACAGTGTATAGGGGGAAAACACTCCTCAGTCTATGTGGGGGCAGTGCTCCTCACAGTGTATATGGAGAAAACACTCCTCAGTCTATGGGGGGCAGTGCTCCTCACAGTGTATAGGGGGAAAACAATCCTCAGTCCATGTGGGGGGCAGTGCTCCTCACAGTGTATACAGGAAAAACACTCCTCAGTCTATGGGGGGCAGTGCTCCTCACAGTGTATTTGGGGAAAACACTCCTCAGTCTATGGGGGGGCAGTGCTCCTCACAGTGTATAGGGGAAAACACTACTCAGTCTATGGGGGGCAGTGCTCCTCGTAGTGTATAGGGGGACAGCACTCCTCAGTCTATGTGAGGGCAGTGCTCCTCACAGTGTATAGGGGACAGCACTCCTCAGTCTATGGGGGGGCAGTGCTCCTCACAGTGTATAGGGGACAGCACTCCTCAGTCTATGTGAGGGCAGTGCTGCTCACAGTGTATAGGGAAAAACACACCTCTGTCTATGGGGGGCAGTGCTCCTCACAGTGTATAGGGGGACAACACTCCTCAGTCTATGGGGGCAGTGCTCCTCACAGTGTATATGGGGAAAACACTCCTCAGTCTATGGGGGCAGTGCTCCTCACAGTGTATATGGGGAAAACACTCCTCAGTCTATGGGGGGGCAGTGCTCCTCACAGTGTATATGGGGAAAACACTCCTCAGTCTATGGGGGGGGGGCAGTGCTCCTCACAGTGTATAGGGGGACAGCACTCCTCAGTCTATGTGGGGGCAGTGCTCCTCACAGTGTATAGGGGGACAGCACTCCTCAGTCTATGTGAGGGCAGTGCTCCTCACAGTGTATAGGGGACAGCACTCCTCATTCTATGTGAGGGCAGTGCTCCTCACAGTGTATAGGGAAAAACACACCTCTGTCTATGGGGGGCAGTGCTCCTCACAGTGTATAGGGGGACAACACTCCTCAGTCTATGGGGGCAGTGCTCCTCACAGTGTATATGGGGAAAACACTCCTCAGTCTATGGGCAGGGGCAGTGCTCCTCACAGTGTATATGGGGAAAACACTCCTCAGTCTATGGGGGGGGCAGTGCTCCTCACAGTGTATAGGGGACAGCACTCCTCAGTCTATGTGAGGGCAGTGCTCCTCACAGTGTATAGGGGGACCGCACTCCTCAGTCTATGGGGGGGCAGTGCTCCTCACAGTGGATAGGGGGACAGCACTCCTCAGTCTATGGGGGGGCAGTGCTCCTCACAGTGTATAGGGGGACAGCACTCCTCGGTCTATGTGAGGGCAGAGCTCCTCACAGTGTATAGGGGAAAACACTCCTCAGTCTATGTGAGGGCAGTGCTCCTCACAGTGTATAGGGGAAAACACCCCTAAGTCTATGAGGGGGCAGTGCTCCTCACAGTGTATAGGGGACAGCACTCCTCAGTCTATGTGAGGGCAGTGCTCCTCACAGTGTATAGGGGGATGGCACTCCTCAGTCTATGGGGGGGCAGTGCTCCTCACAGTGGATAGGGGGACAGCACTCCTCGGTCTATGTGAGGGCAGTGCTCCTCACAGTGTATATGGGGTAAACACTCCTCAGTTTATGGGCGGGGGCAGTGCTCCTCACAGTGTATAGGGGGACAGCACTCCTCAGTCTATGTGAGGGCAGTGCTCCTCACAGTGTATAGGGGACAGCACTCCTCAGTCTATGTGAGGGCAGTGCTCCTCACAGTGTATAGGGGGACAGCACTCCTCAGTCTATATGAGGGCAGTGCTCCTCACAGTGTATAGGGGACAGCACTCCTCAGTCTATGTGAGGGCAGTGCTCCTCACAGTGTATAGGGGGATGGCACTCCTCAGTCTATGGGGGGGCAGTGCTCCTCACAGTGGATAGGGGGACAGCACTCCTCGGTCTATGTGAGGGCAGTGCTCCTCACAGTGTATATGGGGTAAACACTCCTCAGTTTATGGGCGGGGGCAGTGCTCCTCACAGTGTATAGGGGGACAGCACTCCTCAGTCTATGTGAGGGCAGTGCTCCTCACAGTGTATAGGGGACAGCACTCCTCAGTCTATGTGAGGGCAGTGCTCCTCACAGTGTATAGGGGGACAGCACTCCTCAGTCTATGTGAGGGCAGTGCTCCTCACAGTGTATAGGGGGACAGCACTCCTCAGTCTATGTGAGGGCAGTGCTCCTCACAGTGTATATGGGGAAAACACTCCTCAGTCTATGGGGGGAGTGCTCCTCACAGTGTATAGGGGGACAGCACTCCGGTCTATGTGGGGGGCAGTGCTCCTCACAGTGTATGAGGGGGAAAACACTCCTCAGTCTATGTGGGGGTAGTGCTCCTCACAGTGTATAGGGGGACAGCACTCCTCAGTCTATGGGGGACAGCACTCCTCAGTCTATGGGGGGCAGTGCTCCTCTCAGTGTATGGGGGGACAGCACTCCTCAGTCTATGGGGGGGCAGTGCTCCTCACAGTGTATGAGGGGGAAAACACTCCTCAGTCTATGTGGGGGCAGTGCTCCTCACAGTGTATAGGGGGACAGCACTCCTCAGTCTATGTGGGGGCAGTGCTCCTCACAGTGTATAGGGGGACAGCACTCCTCAGTCTATGTGGGGGCAGTGCTCCTCACAGTGTATAGGGGGACAACACTCCTCAGTCTATGGGGGCAGTGCTCCTCACAGTGTATATGGGGAAAACACTACTCAGTCTATGGGGGGCAGTGCTCCTCACAGTGTATAGGTGGACAGCACTCCTCAGTCTATGTGAGGGCAGTGCTCCTCACAGTGTATAGGGGACAGCACTCCTCAGTCTATGGGGGGCAGTGCTCCTCACAGTGTATATGGGGAAAACACTCCTCAGTCTTTGGGGGGGCAGTGCTCCTCACAGTGTATAGGGGACAGCACTCCTCAGTCTATGGGGGGGGGGCAGTGCTCCTCACAGTGTATAGGGGGACAGCACTCCTCAGTCTATGGGGGGGCAGTGCTCCTCACAGTGTATAGGGGGAAAACACTCCTCAGTCTATGTGGGGGCAGTGCTCCTCACAGTGTATATGGAGAAAACACTCCTCAGTCTATGGGGGGCAGTGCTCCTCACAGTGTATAGGGGGAAAACAATCCTCAGTCCATGTGGGGGGCAGTGCTCCTCACAGTGTATACAGGAAAAACACTCCTCAGTCTATGGGGGGCAGTGCTCCTCACAGTGTATTTGGGGAAAACACTCCTCAGTCGATGGGGGGGCAGTGCTCCTCACAGTGTATAGGGGAAAACACTACTCAGTCTATGGGGGGCAGTGCTCCTCGTAGTGTATAGGGGGACAGCACTCCTCAGTCTATGTGAGGGCAGTGCTCCTCACAGTGTATAGGGGACAGCACTCCTCAGTCTATGGGGGGGCAGTGCTCCTCACAGTGTATAGGGGACAGCACTCCTCAGTCTATGTGAGGGCAGTGCTCCTCACAGTGTATAGGGAAAAACACACCTCTGTCTATGGGGGGCAGTGCTCCTCACAGTGTATAGGGGGACAACACTCCTCAGTCTATGGGGGCAGTGCTCCTCACAGTGTATATGGGGAAAACACTCCTCAGTCTATGGGGGCAGTGCTCCTCACAGTGTATATGGGGAAAACACTCCTCAGTCTATGGGCAGGGGCAGTGCTCCTCACAGTGTATAGGGGGACAGCACTCCTCAGTCTATGTGAGGGCAGTGCTCCTCACAGTGGATAGGGGGACCGCACTCCTCAGTCTATGTGAGGGCAGTGCTCCTCACAGTGTATAGGGAAAAACACACCTCTGTCTATGGGGGGCAGTGCTCCTCACAGTGTATAGGGGGACAACACTCCTCAGTCTATGGGGGCAGTGCTCCTCACAGTGTATATGGGGAAAACACTCCTCAGTCTATGGGGGCAGTGCTCCTCACAGTGTATATGGGGAAAACACTCCTCAGTCTATGGGGGGGCAGTGCTCCTCACAGTGTATATGGGGAAAACACTCCTCAGTCTATGGGGGGGGGGGGCAGTGCTCCTCACAGTGTATAGGGGGGCAGCACTCCTCAGTCTATGTGAGGGCAGTGCTCCTCACAGTGTAAAGGGGACAGCACTCCTCAGTCTATGTGAGGGCAGTGCTCCTCACAGTGTATAGGGAAAAACAAACCTCTGTCTATGGGGGGCAGTGCTCCTCACAGTGTATAGGGGGACAGCACTCCTCAGTCTATGGGGGGGGCAGTGCTCCTCACAGTGTATAGGGGGACCGCACTCCTCAGTCTATGTGAGGGCAGAGCTCCTCACAGTGTATAGGGGACAGCACTCCTCAGTCTATGTGAGGGCAGTGCTCCTCACAGTGTATAGGGGGACCGCACTCCTCAGTCTATGGGGGGGGGCAGTGCTCCTCACAGTGGATAGGGGGACCGCACTCCTCAGTCTATGGGGGTGCAGTGCTCCTCACAGTGTATAGGGGGACCGCACTCCTCAGTCTATGGGGGTGCAGTGCTCCTCACAGTGTATATGGGGAAAACACTCCTCAGTCTATGGGGGGGGGGGGCAGTGCTCCTCACAGTGTATAGGGGGACAGCACTCCTCAGTCTATGTGAGGGCAGTGCTCCTCACAGTGTATAGGGGACAGCACTCCTCAGTCTATGTGAGGGCAGTGCTCCTCACAGTGTATAGGGAAAAACACACCTCTGTCTATGGGGGGCAGTGCTCCTCACAGTGTATAGGGGGACAACACTCCTCAGTCTATGGGGGCAGTGCTCCTCACAGTGTATATGGGGAAAACACTCCTCAGTCTATGGGGGGGGCAGTGCTCCTCACAGTGGATAGGGGGACCGCACTCCTCAGTCTATGGGGGGGGCAGTGCTCCTCACAGTGGATAGGGGGACCGCACTCCTCAGTCTATGGGGGGGGCAGTGCTCCTCACAGTGTATAGGGCGACAGCACTCCTCAGTCTATGTGAGAGCAGTGCTCCTCACAGTGTATAGGGGACAGCACTCCTCAGTCTATGTGAGGGCAGTGCTCCTCACAGTGTATAGGGGACAGCACTCCTCAGTCTATGGGGGGGGCAGTGCTCCTCACAGTGTATAGGGGGACAGCACTCCTCGGTCTATGTGGGGGGCAGTGCTCCTCACAGTGTATAGGAGGACAGCACTCCTCAGTCTATGGGCAGGGGCAGTGCTCCTCACAGTGTATATGGGGAAAACACTCCTCAGTCTATGGGGGGCAGTGCTCCTCACAGTGTATAGGGGAAAACACCCCTAAGTCTATGAGGGGGCAGTGCTCCTCACAGTGTATAGGGGGACAGCACTCCTCAGTCTATGTGAGAGCAGTGCTCCTCACAGTGTATAGGGGACAGCACTCCTCAGTCTATGGGGGGAGTGCTCCTCACAGTGTATATGGGGAAAACACTCCTCAGTCTATGGGGGGCAGTGCTCCTCACAGTGTATAGGGGAAAACACCCCTAAGTCTATGAGGGGGCAGTGCTCCTCACAGTGTATAGGGGGACAGCACTCCTCAGTCTATGTGAGAGCAGTGCTCCTCACAGTGTATAGGGGACAGCACTCCTCAGTCTATGGGGGGAGTGCTCCTCACAGTGTATATGGGGAAAACACTCCTCAGTCTATGGGGGGCAGTGCTCCTCACAGTGTATAGGGGAAAACACCCCTAAGTCTATGAGGGGGCAGTGCTCCTCACAGTGTATAGGGGGACAGCACTCCTCAGTCTATGTGAGAGCAGTGCTCCTCACAGTGTATAGGGGACAGCACTCCTCAGTCTATGGGGGGGGCAGTGCTCCTCACAGTGTATAGGGGGACAGCACTCCTCGGTCTATGTGGGGGGCAGTGCTCCTCACAGTGTATAGGAGGACAGCACTCCTCAGTCTATGGGCAGGGGCAGTGCTCCTCACAGTGTATAGGGGAAAACACCCCTAAGTCTATGAGGGGGCAGTGCTCCTCACAGTGTATAGGGGGACAGCACTCCTCAGTCTATGTGAGGGCAGTGCTCCTCACAGTGTATATGGGGAAAACACTCCTCAGTCTATTGGGGGAGTGCTCCTCACAGTGTATATGGGGTAAACACTCAGTTTATGGGCGGGGGCAGTGCTCCTCACAGTGTATAGGGGGACAGCACTCCTCAGTCTATGTGAGGGCAGTGCTCCTCACAGTGTATAGGGGACAGCACTCCTCAGTCTATGTGAGGGCAGTGCTCCTCACAGTGTATAGGGAAAAACACACCTCTGTCTATGGGGGGCAGTGCTCCTCACAGTGTATAGGGGGACAGCACTCCTCAGTCTATGTGGGGGGCAGTGCTCCTCACAGTGTATAGGAGGACAGCACTCCTCAGTCTATGGGCAGGGGCAGTGCTCCTCACAGTGTATATGGGGAAAACACTCCTCAGTCTATGGGGGGCAGTGCTCCTCACAGTGTATAGGGGAAAACACCCCTAAGTCTATGAGGGGGCAGTGCTCCTCACAGTGTATAGGGGACAGCACTCCTCAGTCTATGTGAGGGCAGTGCTCCTCACAGTGTATAGGGGACAGCACTCCTCAGTCTATGTGAGGGCAGTGCTCCTCACAGTGTACAGGGTGACCGCACTCCTCAGTCTATGGGGGGGCAGTGCTCCTCACAGTGGATAGGGGGACAGCACTCCTCAGTCTATGGGGGGGCAGTGCTCCTCACAGTGTATAGGGGGACAGCACTCCTCAGTCTATGTGAGGGCAGTGCTCCTCACAGTGGATATGGGGACAGCACTCCTCAGTCTATGGGGGCAGTGCTCCTCACAGTGTATAGGGGAAAACACCCCTAAGTCTATGAGGGGGCAGTGCTCCTCACAGTGTATAGGGGACAGCACTCCTCAGTCTATGTGGGGGCAGAGCTCCTCACAGTGTATATGGGGAAAACACTCCTCAGTCTATGTGAGGGCAGTGCTCCTCACAGTGTATAGGGGGACAACACTCCCCATTCTATGGGGGGCAGTGCTCCTCACAGTGTATAGGGGAAAACACCCCTAAGTCTATGAGGGGGCAGTGCTCCTCACAGTGTATAGGGGGACAGCACTCCTCAGTCTATATGAGGGCAGTGCTCCTCACAGTGTATAGGGGACAGCACTCCTCAGTCTATGGGGGCAGTGCTCCTCACAGTGTATAGGGGGACAGCACTCCGGTCTATGAGGGGGGCAGTGCTCCTCACAGTGTATAGGGGGACAGCACTCCTCGGTCTATGTGAGGGCAGTGCTCCTCACAGTGTGTGAAGGGAAAAACACTCCTCAGTCTATGGGGGCAGTGCTCCTCACAGTGTATATGGGGAAAACACTCCTCAGTCTATGGGGGCAGTGCTCCTCACAGTGTATGAGGGGGAAAACACTCCTCAGTCTATGTGGGGGCAGTGCTCCTCACAGTGGATAGGGGGACAGCACTCCTCAGTCTATGTGGGGGGCAGTGCTCCTCACAGTGTATGAGGGGGAAAACACTCCTCAGTCTATGTGGGGGCAGTGCTCCTCACAGTGGATAGGGGGACAGCACTCCTCAGTCTATGTGGGGGCAGTGCTCCTCACAGTGTATAGGGGACAGCACTCCTCAGTCTATGGGGGACAGCACTCCTCAGTTTATGGGGGACAGCACTCCTCAGTCTATGGGGGGCAGTGCTCCTCTCAGTGTATAGGGGACAGCACTCCTCAGTCTATGGGGGCAGTGCTCCTCACAGTGTATAGGGAAAAACACACCTCTGTCTATGGGGGGCAGTGCTCCTCACAGTGTATAGGGGGACAACACTCCTCAGTCTATGGGGGCAGTGCTCCTCACAGTGTATATGGGGAAAACACTCCTCAGTCTATGGGGGGGGCAGTGCTCCTCACAGTGTATATGGGGAAAACACTCCTCAGTCTATGGGGGGGGCAGTGCTCCTCACAGTGTATAGGGGACAGCACTCCTCAGTCTATGGGGGGCAGTGCTCCTCACAGTGTATATGGGGAAAACACTCCTCAGTCTTTGGGGGGGCAGTGCTCCTCACAGTGTATAGGGGGACAGCACTCCTCAGTCTATGTGAGGGCAGTGCTCCTCACAGTGTATAGGGGACAGCACTCCTCAGTCTATGGGGGGCAGTGCTCCTCACAGTGTATAGGGGGAAAACACTCCTCAGTCTATGTGGGGGCAGTGCTCCTCACAGTGTATATGGAGAAAACACTCCTCAGTCTATGGGGGGCAGTGCTCCTCACAGTGTATAGGGGAAAACACTACTCAGTCTATGGGGGGCAGTGCTCCTCGTAGTGTATAGGGGGACAGCACTCCTCAGTCTATGTGAGGGCAGTGCTCCTCACAGTGTATAGGGGACAGCACTCCTCAGTCTATGGGGGGGCAGTGCTCCTCACAGTGTATAGGGGACAGCACTCCTCAGTCTATGTGAGGGCAGTGCTGCTCACAGTGTATAGGGAAAAACACACCTCTGTCTATGGGGGGCAGTGCTCCTCACAGTGTATAGGGGGACAACACTCCTCAGTCTATGGGGGCAGTGCTCCTCACAGTGTATATGGGGAAAACACTCCTCAGTCTATGGGGGCAGTGCTCCTCACAGTGTATATGGGGAAAACACTCCTCAGTCTATGGGGGGGCAGTGCTCCTCACAGTGTATATGGGGAAAACACTCCTCAGTCTATGGGGGGGGGGCAGTGCTCCTCACAGTGTATAGGGGGACAGCACTCCTCAGTCTATGTGGGGGCAGTGCTCCTCACAGTGTATAGGGGGACAGCACTCCTCAGTCTATGTGAGGGCAGTGCTCCTCACAGTGTATAGGGGACAGCACTCCTCATTCTATGTGAGGGCAGTGCTCCTCACAGTGTATAGGGAAAAACACACCTCTGTCTATGGGGGGCAGTGCTCCTCACAGTGTATAGGGGGACAACACTCCTCAGTCTATGGGCAGGGGCAGTGCTCCTCACAGTGTATATGGGGAAAACACTCCTCAGTCTATGGGCAGGGGCAGTGCTCCTCACAGTGTATATGGGGAAAACACTCCTCAGTCTATGGGGGGGGCAGTGCTCCTCACAGTGTATAGGGGACAGCACTCCTCAGTCTATGTGAGGGCAGTGCTCCTCACAGTGTATAGGGGAAAACACTCCTCAGTCTATGGGGGGGGCAGTGCTCCTCACAGTGTACAGGGTGACCGCACTCCTCAGTCTATGGGGGGCAGTGCTCCTCACAGTGTATATGGGGAAAACACTCCTCAGTCTTTGGGGGGGCAGTGCTCCTCACAGTGTATAGGGGACAGCACTCCTCAGTCTATGGGGGGCAGTGCTCCTCACAGTGTATAGGGGGAAAACACTCCTCAGTCTATGTGGGGGCAGTGCTCCTCACAGTGTATATGGAGAAAACACTCCTCAGTCTATGGGGGGCAGTGCTCCTCACAGTGTATAGGGGGAAAACAATCCTCAGTCCATGTGGGGGGCAGTGCTCCTCACAGTGTATACAGGAAAAACACTCCTCAGTCTATGGGGGGCAGTGCTCCTCACAGTGTATTTGGGGAAAACACTCCTCAGTCTATGGGGGGGCAGTGCTCCTCACAGTGTATAGGGGAAAACACTACTCAGTCTATGGGGGGCAGTGCTCCTCGTAGTGTATAGGGGGACAGCACTCCTCAGTCTATGTGAGGGCAGTGCTCCTCACAGTGTATAGGGGACAGCACTCCTCAGTCTATGGGGGGGCAGTGCTCCTCACAGTGTATAGGGGACAGCACTCCTCAGTCTATGTGAGGGCAGTGCTGCTCACAGTGTATAGGGAAAAACACACCTCTGTCTATGGGGGGCAGTGCTCCTCACAGTGTATAGGGGGACAACACTCCTCAGTCTATGGGGGCAGTGCTCCTCACAGTGTATATGGGGAAAACACTCCTCAGTCTATGGGGGCAGTGCTCCTCACAGTGTATATGGGGAAAACACTCCTCAGTCTATGGGGGGGCAGTGCTCCTCACAGTGTATATGGGGAAAACACTCCTCAGTCTATGGGGGGGGGGGGCAGTGCTCCTCACAGTGTATAGGGGGACAGCACTCCTCAGTCTATGTGGGGGCAGTGCTCCTCACAGTGTATAGGGGGACAGCACTCCTCAGTCTATGTGAGGGCAGTGCTCCTCACAGTGTATAGGGGACAGCACTCCTCATTCTATGTGAGGGCAGTGCTCCTCACAGTGTATAGGGAAAAACACACCTCTGTCTATGGGGGGCAGTGCTCCTCACAGTGTATAGGGGGACAACACTCCTCAGTCTATGGGGGCAGTGCTCCTCACAGTGTATATGGGGAAAACACTCCTCAGTCTATGGGCAGGGGCAGTGCTCCTCACAGTGTATATGGGGAAAACACTCCTCAGTCTATGGGGGGGGCAGTGCTCCTCACAGTGTATAGGGGACAGCACTCCTCAGTCTATGTGAGGGCAGTGCTCCTCACAGTGTATAGGGGGACCGCACTCCTCAGTCTATGGGGGGGCAGTGCTCCTCACAGTGGATAGGGGGACAGCACTCCTCAGTCTATGGGGGGGCAGTGCTCCTCACAGTGTATAGGGGGACAGCACTCCTCGGTCTATGTGAGGGCAGAGCTCCTCACAGTGTATAGGGGAAAACACTCCTCAGTCTATGTGAGGGCAGTGCTCCTCACAGTGTATAGGGGAAAACACCCCTAAGTCTATGAGGGGGCAGTGCTCCTCACAGTGTATAGGGGGACAGCACTCCTCAGTCTATATGAGGGCAGTGCTCCTCACAGTGTATAGGGGACAGCACTCCTCAGTCTATGTGAGGGCAGTGCTCCTCACAGTGTATAGGGGGATGGCACTCCTCAGTCTATGGGGGGGCAGTGCTCCTCACAGTGGATAGGGGGACAGCACTCCTCGGTCTATGTGAGGGCAGTGCTCCTCACAGTGTATATGGGGTAAACACTCCTCAGTTTATGGGCGGGGGCAGTGCTCCTCACAGTGTATAGGGGGACAGCACTCCTCAGTCTATGTGAGGGCAGTGCTCCTCACAGTGTATAGGGGACAGCACTCCTCAGTCTATGTGAGGGCAGTGCTCCTCACAGTGTATAGGGGGACAGCACTCCTCAGTCTATGTGAGGGCAGTGCTCCTCACAGTGTATAGGGGGACAGCACTCCTCAGTCTATGTGAGGGCAGTGCTCCTCACAGTGTATATGGGGAAAACACTCCTCAGTCTATGGGGGGAGTGCTCCTCACAGTGTATAGGGGGACAGCACTCCGGTCTATGTGGGGGGCAGTGCTCCTCACAGTGTATGAGGGGGAAAACACTCCTCAGTCTATGTGGGGGTAGTGCTCCTCACAGTGTATAGGGGGACAGCACTCCTCAGTCTATGGGGGACAGCACTCCTCAGTCTATGGGGGGCAGTGCTCCTCTCAGTGTATGGGGGGACAGCACTCCTCAGTCTATGGGGGGGCAGTGCTCCTCACAGTGTATAGGGGGACAGCACTCCTCAGTCTATGTGGGGGCAGTGCTCCTCACAGTGTATAGGGGGACAGCACTCCTCAGTCTATGTGGGGGCAGTGCTCCTCACAGTGTATAGGGGGACAGCACTCCTCAGTCTATGTGGGGGCAGTGCTCCTCACAGTGTATAGGGGGACAGCACTCCTCAGTCTATGTGGGGGCAGTGCTCCTCACAGTGTATAGGGGGACAGCACTCCTCAGTCTATGTGGGGGCAGTGCTCCTCACAGTGTATAGGGGGACAGCACTCCTCAGTCTATGTGGGGGCAGTGCTCCTCACAGTGTATAGGGGGACAGCACTCCTCAGTCTATGTGGGGGCAGTGCTCCTCACAGTGTATAGGGGGACAGCACTCCTCAGTCTATGTGGGGGCAGTGCTCCTCACAGTGTATGGGGGGACAGCACTCCTCAGTCTATGGGGGGCAGTGCTCCTCTCAGTGTATGGGGGGACAGCACTCCTCAGTCTATGGGGGGCAGTGCTCCTCTCAGTGTATGGGGGGACAGCACTCCTCAGTCTATGGGGGGCAGTGCTCCTCTCAGTGTATGGGGGGACAGCACTCCTCAGTCTATGGGGGGCAGTGCTCCTCTCAGTGTATGGGGGGACAGCACTCCTCAGTCTATGGGGGGCAGTGCTCCTCTCAGTGTATGGGGGGACAGCACTCCTCAGTCTATGGGGGGCAGTGCTCCTCTCAGTGTATGGGGGGACAGCACTCCTCAGTCTATGGGGGGCAGTGCTCCTCTCAGTGTATGGGGGGACAGCACTCCTCAGTCTATGGGGGGCAGTGCTCCTCTCAGTGTATGGGGGGACAGCACTCCTCAGTCTATGGGGGGCAGTGCTCCTCTCAGTGTATGGGGGGACAGCACTCCTCAGTCTATGGGGGGCAGTGCTCCTCTCAGTGTATGGGGGGACAGCACTCCTCAGTCTATGGGGGGTGGTGCTCCTCTCAGTGTTTTGTATTAATTTGTAAAACAAACCATCTGTCTGCCATAAACAGGCCTGAGGTGACACTCTGCGGGGCCCCGGGTGTGATGACTTGTAGGGCCCTGATCTGCGCTATAAATAGCTCAGGATGGAGACGAGAACTTGGCCGGGAAAATGTTTATATTCCAACAATTCTCCACTGTAAGGAATCTGCAACCAACCACCTCGGATCACGTTACCGAAGGGGCGAGTGTTCCCTCTACAGAGAGACTCCTTATACAGAGGAGGGCCCAATCTGTGACCTCATCGGATCTACAAAACTCCTCCTATATGTGACCCCATCAGATCTAGAATACTCCTCCAATCTGTGACCCCATCAGATCTACAATACTCCTCCAATCTGTGACCACATCAGATCTACAATACTCCTCCAATCTGTGACCCCATCAGATCTACAAAACTCCTCCTATATGTGACCCCATCAGATCTACAATACTCCTCCAATCTGTGACCCCTTCAGATCTACAAAACTCCTCCTATATGTGACCCCATCAGATCTACAATACTCCTCCAATCTGTGACCCCATAAAATCTACAATACTCCTCCTATCTGTGACCCCATCAGATCTCTGATACTCCTCCAATCTGTGACCCCATCAGATCTACAAAACTCCTCCTATATGTGACCCCATCAGATCTACAATACTCCTCCAATCTGTGACCCTATCAGATCTACAAAATTCCTCCTATATGTGACCCCATCAGATCTACAATACTCCTCCACTCTGTGACCCCATAAGATCTACAATACTCCTCCTATCTGTGACCCCATCAGATCTCTGATACTCCTCCAATCTGTGACCCCATCAGATCTCTGACACTCCTCCAATCTGTGACCCCATCAGATCTACAATACTCCTCCAATCTAAGACCCCATCAGATCTACAATACTCCTCCAATCTCTGACCCCATCGGATCTACAATACTCCACCTATCTATGACCCCATCAGATCTAAAATACTCCTGTGACCCTCATTGGATCTACAATACTCCTCCAATCTGTGACCCCCATCGGATCTACAATACTCCTCCAATCTGTGACCCATCGGATCTACAATACTTCTCCTATCTGTGACTCCATCAGATCTACAATACTCTTATCTGTGACCCCATCGGATCTACAATACTCCTCCAATTGTAACCCCATCAGATCTACAATACTCCTCCAATCTCTGACCCGTTATCTCCCATCAGATCTACAATACTCCTCCAATCTGTGACCCCATCAGATCTCTGACACTCCTCCAATCTGTGACCCCATCAGATCTCTGATACTCCTCCAATCTGTGACCTGTTATCCCCCATCAGATCTACAATACTCCTCCAATCTGTGACCCGTTATCTCCCATCAGATCTACAATACTCCTCCAATCTGTGACCCGTTATCCCCCATCAGATCTACAATACTCTTCCAATCTGTGACCCGTTATCCCCCATAAGATCTACAATACTCCTCCAATCTGTGACCCGTTATCTCCCATCAGATCTATAATACTCCTCCAATCTGTGACCCGTTATCTCCCATTAGATCTACAATACTACTCCAATCTGTGACCCGTTATCCCCCATCAGATCTACAATACTCTTCCAATCTGTGACCCGTTATCCCCATCAGATCTACAATACTCCTCCAATCTGTGACCCGTTATCTGCCATCAGATCTCTGACACTCCTCCAATCTGTGACCTGTTATCCCCCATCAGATCTACAATACTCCTCCAATCTGTGACCCGTTATCTCCCATCAGATCTATAATACTCCTCCAATCTGTGACCCGTTATCTCCCATCAGATCTACAATACTCCTCCAATCTGTGACCCGTTATCTGCCATCAGATCTCTGACACTCCTCCAATCTGTGACCTGTTATCCCCCATCAGATCTATAATACTCCTCCAATCTGTGACCTGTTATCTCCCATCAGATCTACAATACTCCTCCAATCTGTGACCCGTTATCTCCCATTAGATCTACAATACTCCTCCAATCTGTGACCCGTTATCCCCCATCAGATCTACAATACTCTTCCAATCTGTGACCCGTTATCTCCCATAAGATCTACAATACTCCTCCAATCTATGACCCGTTATCTGCCATCAGATCTCTGACACTCCTCCAATCTGTGACCTGTTATCCCCCATCAGATCTACAATACTCCTCCAATCTGTGACCCGTTATCTCCCATCAGATCTATAATACTCCTCCAATCTGTGACCCGTTATCTCGCATCAGATCTATAATACTCCTCCAATCTGTGACCCGTTATCTCCCATTAGATCTACAATACTCCTCCAATCTGTGACCCGTTATCCCCCATAAGATCTACAATACTCCTCCAATCTATGACCCGTTATCTGCCATCAGATCTCTGACACTCCTCCAATCTGTGACCTGTTATCCCCCATCAGATCTACAATACTCCTCCAATCTGTGACCCGTTATCTCCCATCAGATCTATAATACTCCTCCAATCTGTGACCCGTTATCTCCCATCAGATCTATAATACTCCTCCAATCTGTGACCCGTTATCTCCCATTAGATCTACAATACTCCTCCAAACTGTGACCCGTTATCCCCCATCAGATCTACAATACTCTTCCAATCTCTGACCCGTTATCCCCCATAAGATCTACAATACTCCTCCAATCTGTGACCCGTTATCTGCCATCAGATCTCCGACACTCCTTGAATCCTCTTGGATCAGGTCACTGGATGCCGGGAGGGAGCCGTGGAGATGACTGACTGGATGGGGGATTGTCGTATACGTGTGAATCGGAGATGGACGCGGTTGAACCATTTTGGTTTCAGACTCCATGTTGCTATCTCTCCTGCCCCTCCCTCTCACTGAGAGGGTCACCTTGGCCAGTGTGTGTACTGTTTGTGGGTCACTGGCCGGCCAAGCTGGGTGCCGAGCGGTCTGCGAAGCTGTAACCTTCCTCACCAGGATAAGGCCGCTTTCCAGGAGCGTTGGAGCCTCTCTGACCAAGAACCTGGAATCTGTCACCCCGTAAGGAGATAAGGCCGGCCTTTCCAGGAGCGTTGGAGCCTCACTGACCAAGAACCTGGAATCTCTCACCTCGTAAGGAGATAAGGCCGCTTTCCAGGAGCGTTGGAGCCTCTCTGACCAAGAACGTGGAATCTCTCACCTCGTAAGGAGATAAGGCCCCTTTCCAGGAGCGTTGGAGCCTCACTGACCAAGAACCTGGAATCTCTCACCTCGTAAGGAGATAAGGCCAGCCTTTCCAGGAGCGTTGGAGCCTCACTGACCAAGAACCTGAGGAATCTGTCACCTCGTAAGGAGATAAGGCCGGCCTTTCCAGGAGCGTTGGAGCCTCTCTGACCAAGAACCTGGAATCTGTCACCTCGTAAGGAGATAAGGCCGGCCTTTCCAGGAGCGTTGGAGCCTCTCTGACCAAGAACCTGGAATCTGTCACCCCGTAAGGAGATAAGGCCGGCCTTTCCAGGAGCGTTGGAGCCTCTCTGACCAAGAACCTGGAATCTGTCACCCCGTAAGGAGATAAGGCCGGCCTTTCCAGGAGCGTTGGAGCCTCACTGACCAAGAACCTGGAATTTCTCACCTCCTAAGGAGATAAGGCCGCTTTCCAGGAGCGTTGGAGCCTCACTGACCAAGAACCTGGAATCTCTCACCCCGTAAGGAGATAAGGCCCCTTTCCAGGAGCGTTGGAGCCTCACTGACCAAGAACCTGGAATTTCTCACCTCCTAAGGAGATAAGGCTGCTTTCCAGGAGCGTTGGAGCCTCACTGACCAAGAACCTGGAATCTCTCACCCCGTAAGGAGATAAGGCCGGCCTTTCCAGGAGCGTTGGAGCCTCTCTGACCAAGAACCTGGAATCTCTCACCTCGTAAGGAGATAAGGCCCCTTTCCAGGAGCGTTGGAGCCTCTCTGACCAAGAACCTGGAATCTGTCACCTCGTAAGGAGATAAGGCCGGCCTCTCCAGGAGCGTTGGAGCCTCTCTGACCAAGAACCTGGAATCTGTCACCTCGTAAGGAGATAAGGCCGGCCTCTCCAGGAGTGTTGGAGCCTCACTGACCAAGAACCTGGAATCTCTCACCTCGTAAGGAGATAAGGCCGCTTTCCAGGAGCGTTGGAGCCTCTCTGACCAAGAACGTGGAATCTCTCACCTCGTAAGGAGATAAGGCCCCTTTCCAGGAGCGTTGGAGCCTCACTGACCAAGAACCTGGAATCTCTCACCTCGTAAGGAGATAAGGCCAGCCTTTCCAGGAGCGTTGGAGCCTCACTGACCAAGAACCTGAGGAATCTGTCACCTCGTAAGGAGATAAGGCCGGCCTTTCCAGGAGCGTTGGAGCCTCTCTGACCAAGAACCTGGAATCTGTCACCTCGTAAGGAGATAAGGCCAGCCTTTCCAGGAGCGTTGGAGCCTCTCTGACCAAGAACCTGGAATCTGTCACCCCGTAAGGAGATAAGGCCGGCCTTTCCAGGAGCGTTGGAGCCTCTCTGACCAAGAACCTGGAATCTGTCACCCCGTAAGGAGATAAGGCCGGCCTTTCCAGGAGCGTTGGAGCCTCACTGACCAAGAACCTGGAATTTCTCACCTCCTAAGGAGATAAGGCCGCTTTCCAGGAGCGTTGGAGCCTCACTGACCAAGAACCTGGAATCTCTCACCCCGTAAGGAGATAAGGCCCCTTTCCAGGAGCGTTGGAGCCTCACTGACCAAGAACCTGGAATTTCTCACCTCCTAAGGAGATAAGGCTGCTTTCCAGGAGCGTTGGAGCCTCACTGACCAAGAACCTGGAATCTCTCACCCCGTAAGGAGATAAGGCCGGCCTTTCCAGGAGCGTTGGAGCCTCTCTGACCAAGAACCTGGAATCTCTCACCTCGTAAGGAGATAAGGCCCCTTTCCAGGAGCGTTGGAGCCTCTTTGACCAAGAACCTGGAATCTCTCACCTAGGGTAGGATAAGGCCAGCCTTTCCAGGAGCGTTGGAGCCTCACTGACCAAGAACCTGGAATTTCTCACCTCCTAAGGAGATAAGGCTGCTTTCCAGGAGCGTTGGAGCCTCACTGACCAAGAACCTGGAATCTCTCACCCCGTAAGGAGATAAGGCCGGCCTCTCCAGGAGTGTTGGAGCCTCACTGACCAAGAACCTGGAATCTCTCACCTCGAAAGGAGATAAGGCCGGCCTTTCCAGGAGCGTTGGAGCCTCTCTGACCAAGAACCTGGAATCTGTCACCTCGTAAGGAGATAAGGCCCCTTTCCAGGAGCGTTGGAGTCTCACTGACCAAGAACCTGGAATCTCTCACCTCCTAAGGAGATAAGGCCGCTTTCCAGGAGCGTTGGAGCCTCTCTGACCAAGAACCTGGAATCTCTCACCTCGTAAGGAGATAAGGCCCCTTTCCAAGAGCGTTGGAGCCTCTCTGACCAAGAACCTGGAATCTCTCACCTCGTAAGGAGATAAGGCCCCTTTCCCAGGGATTGAAAGAGATTGTAACCTCGTAAAACCCAGCAGCAGTGTAGGTGACAGAATTAAATGAACATTCCTCAAATCAATTTTTCCCCTATGTCTCATATCTCGGAATATGGAAGACTTACACAAAAATCGGGCCCCTCGTCAGATGGCCAATGAGCAGACGAACAGTTTGATGGGTCACTCGCTTATCTCAGGTGATCAGGGAAGCTGGAACATAGAACTCGTGAACCGTGCCTCATATAATTTCATAATTCATATCTAACTAATCCCCAGACTTGTCTGCATAATAATATACCCGCGGGTAGACTGTCGCTTGTGCAGATGGAACTTTATGGAACAGGATATGAATTATGAAAGATGTGGTCCCCAGTTTAGGGTCCCGCCTGATCACCCCTCCCTGCACAAGGGATTGGTTTGTTACTTCAGAACCACCCCCTGCCGGGAAACTTTACAACCTTCTGTCAGGCCTAAGAGAGGAGAATTTAGACATCTCCCATTTTTCCATCGTAACAGAGGGAGATCGAAGCACCGTTCTGCTCTAAAGAACTTGGATCTGCTTCCCTCAAAGGCTTACTGGCACCTAACTCAGCCTTTAACTCCTCCCTGTTCTCTCCTTGCTGTTCTATGTACATATATATATGTCTTAGTTACATCTTCTCTGTAAATATTTTATTGCACCTGTTTGACCCTTTTAGTAATAAATCTCTCTTTCTGAAAGTGTTGAACTGTTTCTATAGCTCTGTATTGCAATTTACGAATTCCTGCCTTTGAAGAGACGCTACTGTGTTTGTTTAACCCTCTGTATAACCGGCCTGCGGTGACCGTGGTATACTGAGATCGCTGAGTTTCCTCTTTCTCTGTACAAAAAGGAGGTGGTGGCAGTGTGAAGGGTTAATTGTGTGATTAACCTGAACCAGTAACAATCGCTCAGGCTGGCGGCACATCGATCGGTTGTCCATTAGCTGGAAAGTCGTTGTGTAGGGTGCGGCTGGGCGTGGCATTGTTATGCACGTCACATCGCGGTTTGGATCAGCCGGTCCTTCGGTCACGAGTTTGGTGAGAAGGTCTGGGGTCTGATGCCGCGATCGTGACGTATTGGTGGCAGCGGTCATGGGATTGTCGCATGTTGGTGGCGGCGATCTTGCAATCCGTGACAGGGATCATCTATGTCTATGGACTCCGCCAGGCCATGATCACCAAAGGGAACATTCTGAAATGTAGGAGGAACAATCTCCCATTGGTCTGTTCCCCTTGTAAGAGGCGGAGTCTGCAGCTCATCCTCCAAGATGCTCCATGGGGGGTCTGCAGCTCATTTCCCAGCATGCTGGACAAGGATCTGCATCTACTCCTCCAAGATGTCTGCAGCTCAATCTTCAATATGGTGGGGGGAGGGGCTTCAGCTCAATCTTCAATATACTGGGTGGGAGGGGCTTCAGTTCAATCTTCAATATACTGGGCGGGAGGGGCTTCAGCTCAATCTTTAATATGCTGGGGGGAGGGGCTTCAGCTCAATCTTCAATATGCTGGGGGAAGAGGCTTTAGCTCAATCTTCAAAATGCTGGGGGGAGGGGCTTCAGCTCAATCTTCAATATGCTGGGGGGAGGGGCTTCAGCTCAATCTTCAATATGCTGGGGGGAGGGGCTTCAGCTCAATCTTTAATATGCTGGGGGGAGGGGCTTCAGCTCAATCTTTAATATGCTGGGGGGAGGGGCTTCAGCTCAATCTTTAATATGCTGGGGGGAGGGGCTTCAGCTCAATCTTTAATACACAGGGGGAGGGGCTTCAGCTCAATCTTTATTATGTTGGGGGGAGGGGCTTCAGCTCAATCTTTAATATGCAGGGGGGGAAGGGCTTCAGCTCAATCTTCAATATGCTGGGGGGAGGGGTTGTAGCTCCTCCCCCATGATTTTGGTGGGGGGTTCGGTCACCTGCCCTGTCACCTCTCCTGATGTACAGAATAGTCCAAGCGTTGTGGGCAGATTTGGAGAAATGCAGAAAATACTTCCGGAAATCTATAAAATAATTGTTTATTTTTACCAATTTACAAAATGTAACGCGAGGGAAGAGAATCCGAATCTGAGGGAGTATTGGGTGTGACATCCCGTGTGACATCCCGTGTGACATCCCGTGTGACATCCCGTGTGACACCCCCACAGTCAGGGATATGGAAGGATTGGAGTCAGGCGTATGATGAACCAATGATACCAAGCAGGTGCTAATGATCATCAATTTCATATGTAGGTTGAAGCCCAGTCATTACCTGAAACAGCTGTGTAGGAGGCTTAGAGCTGGGGGAGGAACAGGCAAACTCTGCTACTGGTGAGGTCACAGGTCATACAGCATGGCAAGGCTGAGCACAGGAACCAGACAAAGGAGTTCTACTGCATCAGCAACGTCTCTGCCAGGAAAAGGTATCACACACTGCGGGTTCAGGATGTAATGAGTAACGTTGAGGAGTGTAGACGCAGTGGTGGGGGAATGTTGCCCCATTGTTCCCCCACTGCATCTACACTCCTCACCGTCCCCCCACCACTGCGTCTACACTCCTCAACATTCCCCCACCACTGCGTCTACACTCCTCATTACCCCACCACTGCGTCTACACTCCTCATTACCCCACCACTGCGTCTACACTCCTCATTACCCCACCACTGCGTCTACACTCCTCAACATTCCCCCACCACTGCGTCTACACTCCTCAACATTACCCCACCACTGCGTCTACACTCCTCAACATTACCCCACCACTGCGTCTACACTCCTCATTACCCCACCACTGCGTCTACACTCCTCAACATTACCCCACCACTGCGTCTACACTCCTCATTACCCCACCACTGCGTCTACACTCCTCCAACATTACCCCACCACTGCGTCTACACTCCTCATTACCCCACCACTGCGTCTACACTCCTCATTACCCCACCACTGCGTCTACACTCCTCAACATTACCCCACCACTGCGTCTACACTCCTCAACATTACCCCACCACTGCGTCTACACTCCTCATTACCCCACCACTGCGTCTACACTCCTCAACATTACCCCACCACTGCGTCTACACTCCTCATTACCCCACCACTGCGTCTACACTCCTCCAACATTACCCCACCACTGCGTCTACACTCCTCATTACCCCACCACTGCGTCTACACTCCTCATTACCCCACCACTGCGTCTACACTCCTCAACATTACCCACCACTGCGTCTACACTCCTCAACATTACCCCACCACTGCGTCTACACTCCTCAACATTCCCCCACCACTGCGTCTACACTCCTCAACATTACCCCACCACTGCGTCTACACTCCTCAACATTACCCCACCACTGCGTCTACACTCCTCATTACCCCACCACTGCGTCTACACTCCTCAACATTACCCCACCACTGCGTCTACACTCCTCATTACCCCACCACTGCGTCTACACTCCTCATTACCCCACCACTGCGTCTACACTCCTCCAACATTACCCCACCACTGCGTCTACACTCCTCATTACCCCACCACTGCGTCTACACTCCTCATTACCCCACCACTGCGTCTACACTCCTCAACATTACCCCACCACTGCGTCTACACTCCTCAACATTACCCCACCACTGCGTCTACACTCCTCATTACCCCACCACTGCGTCTACACTCCTCATTACCCCACCACTGCGTCTACACTCCTCAACATTACCCACCACTGCGTCTACACTCCTCAACATTACCCCACCACTGCGTCTACACTCCTCAACATTCCCCCACCACTGCGTCTACACTCCTCATTACCCCACCACTGCGTCTACACTCCACCAACATTACCCCACCACTGCGTCTACACTCCTCATTACCCCACCACTGCGTCTACACTCCTCATTACCCCACCACTGCGTCTACACTCCTCAACATTACCCACCACTGCGTCTACACTCCTCAACATTACCCCACCACTGCGTCTACACTCCTCAACATTCCCCCACCACTGCGTCTACACTCCTCATTACCCCACCACTGCGTCTACACTCCTCCAACATTACCCACCACTGCGTCTACACTCCTCATTACCCCACCACTGCGTCTACACTCCTCAACATTACCCACCACTGCGTCTACACTCCTCATTACCCCACCACTGCGTCTACACTCCACCAACATTACCCCACCACTGCGTCTACACTCCTCATTACCCCACCACTGCGTCTACACTCCTCATTACCCCACCACTGCGTCTACACTCCTCATTACCCCACCACTGCGTCTACACTCCTCATTACCCCACCACTGCGTCTACACTCCTCATTACCCCACCACTGCGTCTACACTCCTCATTACCCCACCACTGCGTCTACACTCCTCAACGTTACCCCACCACTGCGTCTACACTCCTCAACGTTACCCCACCACTGCGTCTACACTCCTCAACGTTACCCCACCACTGCGTCTACACTCCTCCAACATTACCCCACCACTGCGTCTACACTCCTCCAACATTACCCCACCACTGCGTCTACACTCCTCCAACATTACCCCACCACTGCGTCTACACTCCTCCAACATTACCCCACCACTGCGTCTACACTCCTCCAACATTACCCCACCACTGCGTCTACACTCCTCCAACATTACCCCACCACTGCGTCTACACTCCTCCAACATTACCCCACCACTGCGTCTACACTCCTCATTACCCCACCACTGCGTCTACACTCCTCCAACATTACCCCACCACTGCGTCTACACTCCTCCAACATTACCCCACCACTGCGTCTACACTCCTCAACATTACCCCACCACTGCGTCTACACTCCTCAACATTCCCCCACCACTGCGTCTACACTCCTCAACATTACCCCACCACTGCGTCTACACTCCTCAACATTACCCCACCACTGCGTCTACACTCCTCATTACCCCACCACTGCGTCTACACTCCTCAACATTACCCCACCACTGCGTCTACACTCCTCAACATTACCCCACCACTGCGTCTACACTCCTCAACATTACCCCACCACTGCGTCTACACTCCTCAACATTACCCCACCACTGCGTCTACACTCCTCATTACCCCACCACTGCGTCTACACTTCTCATTACCCCACCACTGCGTCTACACTCCTCAACGTTACCCCACCACTGCCTCTACACTCCTCAACGTTACCCCACCACTGCGTCTACACTCCTCAACATTACCCACCACTGCGTCTACACTCCTCAACATTACCCCACCACTGCGTCTACACTCCTCACCGTTACCCCACCACTGCGTCTACACTCCTCAACATTACCCCACCACTGCGTCTACACTCCTCAACGTTACCCCACCACTGCCTCTACACTCCTCAACGTTACCCCACCACTGCGTCTACACTCCTCAACATTACCCCACCACTGCGTCTACACTCCTCACCGTTACCCCACCACTGCGTCTACACTCCTCAACATTACCCCACCACTGCGTCTACACTCCTCAACATTACCCCACCACTGCGTCTACACTCCTCAACGTTACTCCACCACTGCGTCTACACTCCTCAACATTACCCCACCACTGCGTCTACACTCCTCAACATTACCCCACCACTGCGTCTACACTCCTCATTACCCCACTACTGCGTCTACACTCCTCAACATTACCCCACCACTGCGTCTACACTCCTCCAACATTACCCCACCACTGCGTCTACACTCCTCCAACATTACCCCACCACTGCGTCTACACTCCTCACCATTACCCCACCACTGCGTCTACACTCCTCAACATTACCCCACCACTGCGTCTACACTCCTCAACATTACCCCACCACTGCGTCTACACTCCTCAACATTACCCCACCACTGCGTCTACACTCCTCCAACATTACCCCACCACTGCGTCTACACTCCTCACCATTACCCCACCACTGCGTCTACACTCCTCATTACCCCACCACTGCGTCTACACTCCTCAACATTACCCCACCACTGCGTCTACACTCCTCAACATTCCCCCACCACTGCGTCTACACTCCTCATTCCCCCACCACTGCGTCTACACTCCTCATTCCCCCACCACTGCGTCTACACTCCTCACCATTACCCCACCACTGCGTCTACACTCCTCAACGTTACCCCACCACTGCGTCTACACTCCTCACCATTACCCCACCACTGCGTCTACGCTCCTCAACATTACCCCACCACTGCGTCTACACTCCTCAACATTACCCCACCACTGCGTCTACACTCCTCCAACATTCCCCCACCACTGCGTCTACACTCCTCAACATTACCCCACCACTGCGTCTACACTCCTCAACATTACCCCACCACTGCGTCTACACTCCTCAACATTACCCCACCACTGCGTCTACACTCCTCAATGTCACCCCACCACTGCGTCTACACTCCTCAACATTACCCCACCACTGCGTCTACACTCCTCAACATTACCCCACCACTGCGTCTACACTCCTCAACATTACCCCACCACTGCGTCTACACTCCTCACCATTACCCCACCACTGCGTCTACACTCCTCAACATTACCCCACCACTGCGTCTACACTCCTCAACATTACCCCACCACTGCGTCTACACTCCTCACCATTACCCCACCACTGCGTCTACACTCCTCAACATTACCCCACCACTGCGTCTACACTCCTCCAACATTACCCCACCACTGCGTCTACACTCCTCACCATTACCCCACCACTGCGTCTACACTCCTCAACGTTACTCCACCACTGCGTCTACACTCCTCACCATTACCCCACCACTGCGTCTACACTCCTCACCGTTACCCCACCACTGCGTCTACACTCCTCACCGTTACCCCACCACTGCGTCTACACTCCTCATTACCCCACCACTGCGTCTACACTCCTCATTACCCCACCACTGCGTCTACACTCCTCAACATTACCCCACCACTGCGTCTACACTCCTCAACATTACCCCACCACTGCGTCTACACTCCTCAACATTACCCCACCACTGCGTCTACACTCCTCAACATTACCCCACCACTGCGTCTACACTCCTCACCATTACCCCACCACTGCGTCTACACTCCTCAACATTACCCCACCACTGCGTCTACACTCCTCAACATTACCCCACCACTGCGTCTACACTCCTCACCATTACCCCACCACTGCGTCTACACTCCTCAACATTACCCCACCACTGCGTCTACACTCCTCCAACATTACCCCACCACTGCGTCTACACTCCTCACCATTACCCCACCACTGCGTCTACACTCCTCAACGTTACTCCACCACTGCGTCTACACTCCTCACCATTACCCCACCACTGCGTCTACACTCCTCACCGTTACCCCACCACTGCGTCTACACTCCTCACCGTTACCCCACCACTGCGTCTACACTCCTCACCGTTACCCCACCACTGCGTCTACACTCCTCATTACCCCACCACTGCGTCTACACTCCTCATTACCCCACCACTGCGTCTACACTCCTCCAACATTACCCCACCACTGCGTCTACACTCCTCATTACCCCACCACTGCGTCTACACTCCTCATTACCCCACCACTGCGTCTACACTCCTCATTACCCCACCACTGCGTCTACACTCCTCAACATTACCCCACCACTGCGTCTACACTCCTCAACATTACCCCACCACTGCGTCTACACTCCTCACCATTACCCCACCACTGCGTCTACACTCCTCAACATTACCCCACCACTGCGTCTACACTCCTCCAACATTACCCCACCACTGCGTCTACACTCCTCACCATTACCCCACCACTGCGTCTACACTCCTCAACGTTACTCCACCACTGCGTCTACACTCCTCACCATTACCCCACCACTGCGTCTACACTCCTCACCGTTACCCCACCACTGCGTCTACACTCCTCACCGTTACCCCACCACTGCGTCTACACTCCTCATTACCCCACCACTGCGTCTACACTCCTCATTACCCCACCACTGCGTCTACACTCCTCAACATTACCCCACCACTGCGTCTACACTCCTCAACATTACCCCACCACTGCGTCTACACTCCTCAACATTACCCCACCACTGCGTCTACACTCCTCAACATTACCCCACCACTGCGTCTACACTCCTCACCATTACCCCACCACTGCGTCTACACTCCTCAACATTACCCCACCACTGCGTCTACACTCCTCAACATTACCCCACCACTGCGTCTACACTCCTCACCATTACCCCACCACTGCGTCTACACTCCTCAACATTACCCCACCACTGCGTCTACACTCCTCCAACATTACCCCACCACTGCGTCTACACTCCTCACCATTACCCCACCACTGCGTCTACACTCCTCAACGTTACTCCACCACTGCGTCTACACTCCTCACCATTACCCCACCACTGCGTCTACACTCCTCACCGTTACCCCACCACTGCGTCTACACTCCTCACCGTTACCCCACCACTGCGTCTACACTCCTCACCGTTACCCCACCACTGCGTCTACACTCCTCATTACCCCACCACTGCGTCTACACTCCTCATTACCCCACCACTGCGTCTACACTCCTCCAACATTACCCCACCACTGCGTCTACACTCCTCATTACCCCACCACTGCGTCTACACTCCTCATTACCCCACCACTGCGTCTACACTCCTCATTACCCCACCACTGCGTCTACCATTGTTCCGTATATTGGACCGCCCTGCCCATCTGATATCCATTGTTCCGTATATTGGACCCCCTTGCCCCCCCTCCATCTGATATCCATTGTTCCGTATATTGGACCCCCCCGCCCCCCCCTCCATCTGATATCCATTGTTCTGTATATTGGACCCCCCCGCCCCCCCCCTCCATCTGATATCCATTGTTCCGTATAGTGGACCCCCCCACCCCCCCCCTCCATCTGATATCCATTGTTCCGTATATTGGACCCACCCCCATCTGATATCCATTGTTCCGTATATTGGACCCCCCCTCGATCTGATATCCATTGTTCCGTATATTGGACCCCCCTGCCCCCCCATCTGATATCCATTGTTCTGTATATTGGACCCCCCGCCCCCCCCATCTGATATCCATTGTTCCGTATATTGGACCCCCCATCTGATATCCATTGTTCCGAATATTGGACCCCCCCTCGATCTGATATCCATTGTTCCGTATATTGGACCCACCCCCATCTGATATCCATTGTTCCGTATATTGGACCCCCCCTCCTTCTGATATCCATTGTTCTGTATATTGGACCCCCCCCATCTGATATCCATTGTTCCGTATATTGGACCTCCTCGCCCCCCCTCCATCTGATATCCATTGTTCCGTATATTGGACCCCCCCTCCATCTGATATCCATTGTTCTGTATATTGGACCCCCCCCATCTGATATCCATTGTTCCGTATATTGGACCCCCCCTCCATCTGATATCCATTGTTCTGTATATTGGACCCCCCCCATCTGATATCCATTGTTCTGTATATTGGACCCCCCCATCTGATATCCATTGTTCCGTATATTGGACCCCCTCGCCCCCCCTCCATCTGATATCCATTGTTCCATATATTGGACCCCCCCTCGATCTGATATCCTTTGTTCCGTATATTGGACCCCCCCCATCTGATATCCATTGTTCCGTATATTGGACCCCCCCCATCTGATATCCATTGTTCCGTATATTGGACCCACCCCCATCTGATATCCATTGTTCCGTATATTGGACCCCCTCGCCCCCCCTCCATGTGATATCCATTGTTCCGTATATTGGACCCCCCCTCGATCTGATATCCTTTGTTCCGTATATTGGACCCCCCCCATCTGATATCCATTGTTCCGTATATTGGACCCCCCCCATCTGATATCCATTGTTCCGTATATTGGACCCCCTCGCCCCCCCTCCATCTGATATCCATTGTTCCGTATATTGGACCCACCCCCATCTGATATCCATTGTTCCGTATATTGGACCCCCCCTCGATCTGATATCCATTGTTCTGTATATTGGACCCCCCCGCCCCCCCATCTGATATCCATTGTTCCGTATATTGGACCCCCCCGCCCCCCCTCCATCTGATATCCATTTTTCCGTATATTGGACCCCCCCATCTGATATCCATTGTTCTGTATATTGGACCCCCCCGCCCCCCCTCCATCTGATATCCATTGTTCCGTATATTGGACCCCCCCTCGATCTGATATCCATTGTTCCGTATATTGGACCCCCCCTCGATCTGATATCCATTGTTCCGTATATTGGACCCCCCCTCGATCTGATATCCATTGTTCTGTATATTGGACCCCCCCGCCTCCCCTCCATCTGATATCCATTGTTCTGTATATTGGACCCCCCCTTGATCTGATATCCATTGTTCTGTATATTGGACCCCCCCGCCTCCCCTCCATCTGATATCCATTGTTCTGTATATTGGACCCCCCCGCCCCCCCTCCATCTGATATCCATTGTTCTGTATATTGGACCCCCCCGCCCCCCCTCCATCTGATATCCATTGTTCTGTATATTGGACCCCCCCTTCCCCCCTCCATCTGATATCCATTGTTCCGTATATTGGACCCCCCCGCCTCCCCTCCATCTGATATCCATTGTTCTGTATATTGGACCCCCCCTCGATCTGATATCCATTGTTCCGTATATTGGACCCCCCCTCGATCTGATATCCATTGTTCTGTATATTGGACCCCCCCTCCATCTGATATCCATTGTTCTGTATATTGGACCCCCCCGCCCCCCCTCCATCTGATATCCATTGTTCTGTATATTGGACCCCCCCGCCCCCCCTCCATCTGATATCCATTGTTCTGTATATTGGACCCCCCCGCCTCCCCTCCATCTGATATCCATTGTTCTGTATATTGGACCCCCCCGCCTCCCCTCCATCTGATATCCATTGTTCTGTATATTGGACCCCCCCGCCCCCCCTCCATCTGATATCCATTGTTCCGTATATTGGACCCCCCCGCCCCCCCTCTATCTGGACCCTCGCACGGGTCCGGCCGCCTCCGCTGGGATCTGGCGCTTCTATTTCTCCATAAAAGGGAAGAAGTCGGGAGGAAGTTGCAGCGACTGTCAGAGTAATACAACCCAGGTGCCGGGGAGGCCTGGAAACGGTCTGTCCAGGGGGGGGTGGAGATCTGTGCATGGGGGGGGTGGAGATCTGTGCATGGGGGGGGTGGAGATCTGTCCAGGGGGGGGGGTGGAGATCTGTGCATGGGGGGGGGGGTGGAGATCTGTGCATGGGGGGGGGGGGGTGGAGATCTGTCCAGGGGGGGTTGAGATCTGTGCATGGGGGGGTTGAGATCTGTGCATGGGGGGGTTGAGATCTGTGCATGGGGGGGTTGAGATCTGTGCATGGGGGGGTTGAGATCTGTGCATGGGGGGGTTGAGATCTGTGCATGGGGGGGTTGAGATCTGTCCAGGGGGGGTGGAGATCTGTGCATGGGGGGTGGAGATCTGTCCAGGGGGGGTGGAGATCTGTCCAGGGGGGATGGATATCTGTCCTTCTGGGGGGGTGGATATCTGTCCTTCTGGGGGGGTGGAGATCAGTCTGGGGAGATTGAGATCTGTCCGTCTGGGGGGGGGGTGGAGATCTGTCTGGGGGGGGGGGGTGGAGATCTGTCTGTGGGGGGGGGTGGAGATCTGTCTGTGGGGGGGATGGAGATCTGTCTGGGGGGATGGAGTGCTGTCTGTCCTGCATGGAGGAGGGTGTATCTTTCTGTCAGTCCTGGAGGAGGTGAAGGACATGTAGTGTTCTGTGTGTGAATATCTGCTGCTGAGAAGACGGAGGAGGGGGGGGATAGAGAGAGGAGGGGGAGGGGCGTTGTAGATCGGTCAGATTAGAGGAGGTTCATTCATAGGGAAGAAAATGGTTATCGTGACCCTAATATGAATGATCTCTGTACGACGTGTCCCCGATCCACCATCAGATCTCTGTACGACGTGTCCCCGATCCCAGATCCACCATCAGATCTCTGTACGACGTGTCCCCGATCCCAGATCCACCATCAGATCTCTGTACGACGTGTCCTCGATCCCAGATCCACCATCAGATCTCTGTATGACATGTCCCCGATCCCAGATCCACCATCAGATCTCTGTACGACGTGTCCCCGATCCCAGATCCACCATCAGATCTCTGTACGACGTGTCCCCGATCCCAGATCCACCATCAGATCTCTGTACGACGTGTCCCCGATCCACCATCAGATCTCTGTACGACGTGTCCCCGATCCCAGATCCACCATCAGATCTCTGTACGACGTGTCCCCGATCCCAGATCCACCATCAGATCTCTGTACGACGTGTCCCCGATCCCAGATCCACCATCAGATCTCTGTACTACGTGTCCCCGATCCCAGACCCAACATCAGATCTCTGTACTACGTGTCCCCGATCCCCGATCCACCATCAGATCTCTGTACTACGTGTCCCCGATCCCAGATCCACCATCAGATCTCTGTACGACGTGTCCCCGATCCCAGATCCACCATCAGATCTCTGTACGACGTGTCCCCGATCCCAGATCCACCATCAGATCTCTGTACGACGTGTCCCCGATCCCAGATCCACCATCAGATCTCTGTACGACGTGTCCCCGATCCCAGATCCACCATCAGATCTCTGTACTACGTGTCTCCGATCCCAGATCCACCATCAGATCTCTGTACGACGTGTCCCCGATCCCAGATCCACCATCAGATCTCTGTACGACGTGTCCCCGATCCCAGATCCACCATCAGATCTCTGTACGACGTGTCCCCGATCCACCATCAGATCTCTGTACGACGTGTCCCCGATCCCAGATCCACCATCAGATCTCTGTACGACGTGTCCCCGATCCCAGATCCACCATCAGATCTCTGTACGACGTGTCCCCGATCCCAGATCCACCATCAGATCTCTGTACGACGTGTCCTCGATCCCAGATCCACCATCAGATCTCTGTATGACATGTCCCCTATCCCAGATCCACCATCAGATCTCTGTACGACGTGTCCCCGATCCCAGATCCACCATCAGATCTCTGTACGACGTGTCCCCGATCCCAGATCCACCATCAGATCTCTGTACGACGTGTCCCCGATCCCAGATCCACCATCAGATCTCTGTACGACGTGTCCCCGATCCCAGATCCACCATCAGATCTCTGTACTACGTGTCCCAGATCCACCATCAGATCTCTGTACGACGTGTCCCCGATCCCAGATCCACCATCAGATCTCTGTACGACGTGTCCCCGATCCCAGATCCACCATCAGATCTCTGTACGACGTGTCCCCGATCCCAGATCCACCATCAGATCTCTGTACGACGTGTCCCCGATCCCAGATCCACCATCAGATCTCTGTACGACGTGTCCCCGATCCCAGATCCACCATCAGATCTCTGTACTACGTGTCCCCGATCCCAGATCCACCATCAGATCTCTGTACGACGTGTCCCCGATCCCAGATCCACCATCAGATCTCTGTACGACGTGTCCCCGATCCCAGATCCACCATCAGATCTCTGTACGACGTGTCCCCGATCCCAGATCCACCATCAGATCTCTGTACGACGTGTCCCCGATCCCAGATCCACCATCAGATCTCTGTACGACGTGTCCCCAATCCCAGATCCACCATCAGATCTCTGTACGACGTGTCCCCGATCCCAGATCCACCATCAGATCTCTGTACGACGTGTCCCCGATCCCAGATCCACCATCAGATCTCTGTACGACGTGTCTCCGATCCCAGATCCACCATCAGATCTCTGTACGACGTGTCCCCGATCCCAGATCCACCATCAGATCTCTGTACGACGTGTCTCCGATCCCAGATCCACCATCAGATCTCTGTACGACGTGTCCCCGATCCCAGATCCACCATCAGATCTCTGTACTACGTGTCTCCGATCCCAGATCCACCATCAGATCTCTGTACGACGTGTCCCCGATCCCCGATCCACCATCAGATCTCTGTACTACGTGTCCCCAATCCCAGATCCACCATCAGATCTCTGTACGACGTGTCCCCGATCCCAGATCCACCATCAGATCTCTGTACGACGTGTCCCCGATCCCAGATCCACCATCAGATCTCTGTACGACGTGTCCCCGATCCCAGATCCACCATCAGATCTCTGTACGACGTGTCTCCGATCCCAGATCCACCATCAGATCTCTGTACGACGTGTCCCCGATCCCAGATCCACCATCAGATCTCTGTACTACGTGTCTCCGATCCCAGATCCACCATCAGATCTCTGTACGACGTGTCCCCGATCCCAGATCCACCATCAGATCTCTGTACTACGTGTCCCCAATCCCAGATCCACCATCAGATCTCTGTACGACGTGTCCCCGATCCCAGATCCACCATCAGATCTCTGTACGACGTGTCCCCGATCCCAGATCCACCATCAGATCTCTGTACGACGTGTCTCCGATCCCAGATCCACCATCAGATCTCTGTACGACGTGTCCCCGATCCCAGATCCACCATCAGATCTCTGTACTACGTGTCTCCGATCCCAGATCCACCATCAGATCTCTGTACGACATGTCCCCGATCCCAGATCCACCATCAGATCTCTGTACGACGTGTCCCCGATCCCAGATCCACCATCAGATCTCTGTACGACGTGTCCTCGATCCCAGATCCACCATCAGATCTCTGTACGACGTGTCCTCGATCCCAGATCCACCATCAGATCTCTGTACGACGTGTCCCCGATCCCAGATCCACCATCAGATCAGTGTCCCGTGTCCAACCACTACTATCAGTCTGTGTCCCGTGTCCCACCACTACTATCAGTCTGTGTTCCGTGTCCCACCACTACTATCAGTCTGTGTTCCGTGTCCCACCACTACTCTGTCTGTGTCCCGTGTCCCACCACTACTCTCAGTCTGTGTCCCGTGTCCCACCACTACTCTCAGTCTGTGTCCCGTGTCCCATCACTACTCTCAGTCTGTGTCCCACCACTACTATCAGTCTGTGTCCCGTGTCCCACCACTACTATCAGTCTGTGTTCCGTGTCCCACCACTACTATCAGTCTGTGTACCATGTCCCATCACTACTCTCAGTCTGTGTCCCACCACTACTATCAGTCTGTGTCCCGTGTCCAACCACTACTATCAGTCTGTGTCCCGTGTCCCATCACTACTCTCAGTCTGTGTCCCGTGTCCCACCACTACTCTCAGTCTGTGTCCCGTGTCCAACCACTACTATCAGTCTGTGTCCCGTGTCCCACCACCTCTATCAGTCTGTGTCCCGTGTCCAACCACTACTATCAGTCTGTGTCCCGTGTCCCACCACCACTATCAGTCTGTGTCCCGTGTCCCACCACCTCTATCAGTCTGTGTCCCGTGTCCCACCACCACTATCAGTCTGTGTCCCGTGTCCAACCACTACTCTCAGTCTGTGTCCCATGTCCCACCACTACTCTCAGTCTGTGTCCCACCACCACTATCAGTCTGTGTCCCGTGTCCAACCACCACTATCAGTCTGTGTCCCGTGTCCCACCACTACTATCAGTCTGTGTCCCACCACCACTATCAGTCTGTGTCCCGTGTCCCACCACCTCTATCAGTCTGTGTCCCGTGTCCCACCACCACTATCAGTCTGTGTCCCGTGTCCAACCACTACTCTCAGTCTGTGTCCCATGTCCCACCACTACTCTCAGTCTGTGTCCCACCACCACTATCAGTCTGTGTCCCGTGTCCAACCACCACTATCAGTCTGTGTCCCGTGTCCCACCACTACTATCAGTCTGTGTCCCACCACCACTATCAGTCTGTGTCCCGTGTCCAACCACCACTATCAGTCTGTGTCCCGTGTCCAACCACCACTATCAGTCTGTGTCCCGTGTCCCACCACCTCTATCAGTCTGTGTCCCGTGTCCCACCACCTCTATCAGTCTGTGTCCCGTGTCCCACCACCACTATCAGTCTGTGTCCCGTGTCCCACCACCACTATCAGTCTGTGTCCCGTGTCGCACCACCACTGTCCTGGGTAGAATGGGTAATGGCTTTTTCTCCTAATCAGAAGTCAGGAAGAGCCATGAGGTTGCATGCGGAGTTCCTCCCGTCCTCCTCTCTTCCAGAGTCCCAGCAGTTGAATCTTCTCACTTACTGTGACATGAAGTCTTTGGTGGGAAATGGGAGAGAAAAATGCCGCCTGTCACTTCAGCCATTATTTACATTATTTTATATAAAAGAAGCTTTTCCAGCGGCCCATCCCCCACATATCCCACATCCCCCACATATCCCACGTCTCTCTGATCTTGCACTGGGCCTTTCCTCACCAGCAGCTCCCATTTGTCATCTCTGACCTTTCTGTAGACTCCATCCTCCTCCTCACATTTCAAAACTTCTCCCACCACCCAGATCCTTCACTAAGGTCCACCATCTGTAATAACTGACCCTGGAGAAGACACGGAGAGATGGAACATGTAGGACTTCAGTTATGATCTACTGATGGTTGAGGGACTGTCCAGTCCTCGCAGGAGGAGGCTCCATGGACAGAGGAGACCAGGAGGACATCACCTGGAGGCTGGGACCAGCAGAAGTTATGTGTCAGGTCCTCTACACTCCTGGGTGACCACGGAATTCACACAATCTCACATTCTGTGTGTGTATATATATTGGCCCCGCCCTCCACATCATGTGATTCAGGTGCTCCAATCCCCTCCCAATCATGTGATTCCGATGTTCCAATCCCCCCATATCATGTGATTCAGGTGTCCCAATCCCCTCCATAACATGTGATTAAGGTGTTCCAATCCCCTCCATATCATGTGATTCAGGTGTCCCAATCCCCTCCATAACATGTGATTAAGGTGTTCCAATCCCCTCCCAATCATGTGATTCCGATGTTCCAATCCCCTCCATATCATGTGATTCAGGTGTTCCAATCCCCTCCATATCATGTGATTCAGGTGTTCCAATCCCCTCCATATCATGTGATTCAGGTGTTCCAATCCCCTCCATATCATGTGATTCAGGTGCTCCAATCCCCTCCATATCATGTGATTCAGGTGCTCCAATCCCCTCCATATCATGTGATTCAGGTGTTTCAATCCCCTCCATATCATGTGATTCAGGTGTCCCAATCCCCTCCATGGACACAGGTGTATACAATCAAGCCCCTAGGCATGCAGACGGCTTCTACAAACATTGGTGAAAGAATGGGTCGCTCTCAGGAGCTCAGTGACTCCAAGCGTGGTCCCGTGATAGGTGGCCACCTGGGCAATAAGTCCATCCGTGACATTTCCTGGCTACTAAATATTCCACCAACTGTTAGTGGGATTATAACAAAGTGGAAGCCACTGGGAACAACAGCCACTCAGCCACCAAGTGGTAGGCCACGTCACATGACAGGGCGGGGTCAGCGCATGCTGAAGCGCACAGTGCGCAGAAGTCACCAACTGTCTGCAGAGTCAATAGCTAAAGACCTCCAAACTTGGTGTGGCCTTCAGATGAGCCCAACAACAGTGTGTAGAGAGCTTCATGGAATGGGTTTCCATGGCCGAGCAGCTGCATCCAAGCCTTCCATCACCAAGTGCAATGCAAAGCGTCGGATGCCGTGGTGTAAAGCACGCCGCCACTGGACTCTAGAGCAGTGGAGGTGTGTTCTCTGGAGTGACCAATCACGCTTCTCTATCTGGCAATCCGATGGACGTGTCTGGGTTTGGTAATTTCCAGGAGAACGGTACTTGCCTGACTGCATTGTGCCAAGTGTAAAGTTTGGTGGAGGGGGGATTATGGTGTGGGGTGTTTTTCAAGGGTTGGGCTTGGCCCCCTAGTTCCAGTGAAGGGAACTCTGAAGGCGACATTTTGGACAATTTCATGCTCCCAACTCTGTGGGAAGAGTTTGGGGATGGCCCCTTCCTGTTCCAACATGACTGCCCCCCCCAGTGCACAAAGCAAGGTCCATAAAGACATGGAGGAGCCAGTTTGGGGTGGAGGAACTTGACTGTCCTGCACAGAGTCCTGACCTCAACCCCATAGAACACCTTTGGGATGAATTAGAGCGGAGACTGCGAGCCAGGCCTCCTCCCCCGACATCAGTGCCTCCTCCCCCGACATCAGTGCCTGACCTGACAAATGTGCTTCTGGAAGAATGGTCCAACCTTCCCATAGACACCCTCCTAAACCTTGTGGACGGCCTTCCCAGAAGAGGCAAAGGGTGGGGCCAACTCAATATTGAACCCTACGGACTAAGACTGGGGGCCATTAAAGGTCATGTGCGTGGAAAGGGCGGGGCCAACTCAATATTGAACCCTACGGACTAAGACTGGGGGGCCATTAAAGGTCATGTGTGTGGGAAGGGCAGGGCCAACTCAATATTGGACCCTACGGACTAAGACTGGGGGCCATTAAAGGTCATGTGTGGGGAAAGGGTGGGGCCAACTCAATATTGAACCCTACGGACTAAGACTGGGGGGGCCATTAAAGGTCATGTGCGTGGAAAGGGCGGGGCCAACTCAATATTGAACCCTACGGACTAAGACTGGGGGCCATTAAAGGTCATGTGTGTGGAAAGGGCGGGGCCAACTCAATATTGAACCCTACGGACTAAGACTGGGGGGCCATTAAAGGTCATGTGTGTGGGAAGGGCAGGGCCAACTCAATATTGGACCCTACGGACTAAGACTGGGGGCCATTAAAGGTCATGTGTGGGGAAAGGGCGGGGCCAACTCAATATTGAACCCTACGGACTAAGACTGGGGGCCATTAAAGGTCATGTGTGTGGAAAGGGCGGGGCCAACTCAATATTGAACCCTACGGACTAAGACTGGGGGGCCATTAAAGGTCATGTGTGTGGGAAGGGCAGGGCCAACTCAATATTGGACCCTACGGACTAAGACTGGGGGCCATTAAAGGTCATGTGTGTGGAAAGGGCGGGGCCAACTCAATATTGAACCCTACGGACTAAGACTGGGGGCCATTAAAGGTCATGTGTGTGGAAAGGGCGGGGCCAACTCAATATTGAACCCTACGGACTAAGACTGGGGGGCCATTAAAGGTCATGTGTGTGGGAAGGGCAGGGCCAACTCAATATTGGACCCTACGGACTAAGACTGGGGGCCATTAAAGGTCATGTGTGTGGAAAGGGCGGGGCCAACTCAATATTGAACCCTACAGACTAAGACTGGGGTGCCGTTAAAGGTCATGTGTGTGGAAAGGGCGGGGCCAACTCAATATTGAACCCTACGGACTAAGACTGGGGGCCATTAAAGGTCATGTGTGTGGAAAGGGCGGGGCCAACTCAATATTGAACCCTACAGACTAAGACTGGGGTGCCGTTAAAGGTCATGTGTGTGGAAAGGGCGGGGCCAACTCAATATTGAACCCTACAGACTAAGACTGGGGGCCATTAAAGGTCATGGGCGTGGAAAGGCCGGCGGCCCAATACTTTTGCAAATATAGTGTGTATATCTACCTATCCATTCACTCATATTTGACCCTTGGTGATTGGTGATTGGATGGACCGTCACTTGTAAGTGACTTTTTCCATGAATTCTCTTAGCAATTATTTTTACAGGGTAGGTTGCCGGGTCTTTCCCCAACCCCCACCATGCAGGAGATCCCGCATGGCCAGGGATGAAACTAGGAAAATTTAGACAGGAGCCAATTAACCTACCAGCATGTCTTTGGAGTGTTGGAGGAAACCGGAGTACCTGGAGGAAACCCATGCAAACTCCATACAGGAGGCGCCATGGTTGGGAATCAAACCCATGACCCAATTACTGCAAGGCGGAAGTGCTAACCACTAAGCCACTGTGCCTACATGGTGGGTTACTTAGTTAACTTTGGGTCCACTGGTTTCCTGGGCTTTTTGGGTTCTGCCCTCCTCCCTATCCAGCCTATAAATCAGGGGGAAGACCGAGCTCAGGGAAAGAGAAGTAGGTCCCACTCCAGAAGAGGATGTGACCTGGAGCAACCCCTAAAGGTATGCCCGGGCAGCTGAGGACAAGTTAGGGACTAAAAGGTTTGTGGACTTTACGGTTGCAGCCTCCAAGTAAGGCTTTATTAAGTGTTCTAGAGACTGGCCTGAAGCTACTTAAAGGGGTGCATGGTGGTACAGAGCGTGTCAGAGGAGCAGGGTCTGTAAAGCATACACAGGGTACAAGAGGAAGACCATCACAAACGGTTAATGTGGCAGGAAAGTCGGAGTAGGAGAATAGTTGCCATGGGTAACCATGAACCGGTGAGAAGTGCACAGCAGCCATAAAGGGAGGAGCGGTACGAGGCTCGGGTGATGGGTCCTCCGGTGATGAGGGGGTCGGTGTTCTGACTCCTGCCTTTGTGGTTGGTTCTCTAAACCTGCAGTACGGAGACCCCATGTATCCAGCTGCATGTACGGGAGGGAGAAGGAGTTAACTATGTGCATGTATGAGGTCCATGCTAGGTGAACAGTGGGGTATGAGGCTCGGGTGATGGGTCCTCCGGTGATGAGGGGGTCGGTGTTCTGACTCCTGCCTTTGTGGTTGGTTCTCTAAACCTGCAGTACGGAGACCCCATGTATCCAGCTGCATGTACGGGAGAGAGAAGGAGTTCATTATGTGCATGTATGAGGTCCATGCTAGGTGAACAGTGGGGTATGAGGCTCGGGTGATGGGTCCTCTGGTGATGAGGGGGTCGGTGTTCTGACTCCTGCCTTTGTGGTTGGTTCTCTAAACCTGCAGTATGGAGACCCCATGTATCCAGCTGCATGTACGGGAGGGAGAAGGAGTTCATTATGTGCATGTATGAGGTCCATGCTAGGTGAACAGTGGGGTACGAGGCTCGGGTGATGGGTCCTCTGGTGATGAGGGGGTCGGTGTTCTGACTCCTGCCTTTGTGGTTGGTTCTCTAAACCTGCAGTATGGAGAGTCCATGTATCCAGCTGCATGTACGGGAGAGAGAGAAGGAGTTCATTATGTGCATGTATGAGGTCCATGCTAGGTGAACAGTGGGGTATGAGGCTCGGGTGATGGGTCCTCTGGTGATGAGGGGGTCGGTGTTCTGACTCCTGCCTTTGTGGTTGGTTCTCTAAACCTGCAGTACGGAGACCCCATGTATCCAGCTGCATGTACGGGAGAGAGAAGGAGTTAATTATGTATGAGGTCCATGCTAGGTGGACAGTGGGGTATGAGGCTCGGGTGATGGGTCCTCTGGTGATGAGGGGGTCGGTGTTCTGACTCCTGCCTTTGTGGTTGGTTCTCTAAACCTGCAGTACGGAGACCCCATGTATCCAGCTGCATGTACGGGAGAGAGAAGGAGTTAACTATGTGCATGTATGAGGTCCATGCTAGGTGAACAGTGGGGTATGAGGCTCGGGTGATGGGTCCTCTGGTGATGAGGGGGTCGGTGTTCTGACTCCTGCCTTTGTGGTTGGTTCTCTAAACCTGCAGTACGGAGACCCCATGTATCCAGCTGCATGTACGGGAGAGAGAAGGAGTTCATTATGTGCATGTATGAGGTCCATGCTAGGTGAACAGTGGGGTATGAGGCTCGGGTGATGGGTCCTCTGGTGATGAGGGGGTCGGTGTTCTGACTCCTGCCTTTGTGGATGGTTCTCTAAACCTGCAGTATGGAGACCCCATGTATCCAGCTGCATGTACGGGAGGGAGAAGGAGTTAACTATGTGCATGTATGAGGTCCATGCTAGGTGAACAGTGGGGCCCCATTCTGTCACTGGGAGTGAGGTGGCCAAGATACCAAGGACTGGTGGAGATTGCTCAGTGGTGTCCTTCCTAAAAGGAACATGTGTAGTGACATGGGACGGTACTTCACAGAGGAACTCTGTATGTTAGTTCACGGTTCATCTCTAAGCTGGGGTTCCTTCTAAATGTTGACTCTCACATGAATGCGGCCTTGCCTGATCCCAGGCATTGATGAGCACACAGGAGGAGAGGTACCCCAGTGTGCCGGGTGAGAAGGCCCCACTCACAAGCAGAGCTGTCCTCCTATTGCACAGATAGGGGTGAATGGCGGGGGGCCCCATTTCACGGAGGAGAGGAGATGCTCCAGCCTCTCACCGAGTTTCTGTTTCCTGTTAGAGGACGCATGGGTGGTGTTCCCGAATCTCAGCCTCTTCCAGTGGAGTCTGCTCAGTGTTACGTTCAGTTCACTTCAGGTGTCTCTGGCAGAGAAGGATTGAATTGTGTCTGCCAGATAATGATGGGAAAAATCTGTAATCCTTTCCATGTCTTGTCTCTGGTCTGTGTACTCCGAGAAATCTCTGCCAACAGCAACTGCTAATGATTTCTAGATCCTTTTATTTCTTGGCCCGGAAGCTTCTGTGGCAGAAAATAGAAGCCGTTAAACCATTTACACAGGACAGATACATTGGAGAGCCAAGGGGTTCATCATACGAGCGCTCATCATACTCAACTGCCACCAAGATCCTGAGATGTGCTCCACTCTCAGCGATGAGTGCATGAAGAATACCTGGGTTGGTGCTGGAGCTGGAGGGTGGGGGTCAGCAGACAATGGAGAAGGTTGGAGTAGATATTGAGAAGGTTGGAGTAGATATTGAGAAGGTTGGAGTAGATATCTAAAGGTGGCATTCAGCCATTTTCTAGGTCACAAGTCACCAAACATTGCCCACTAGTTGGTTGCATTCAGACATAGGTTAGCTTGGCTTGGAATCCAACTGTAGAAAACATCGAAGGCCGGACTCATTCTGTACAGAAAACAGAAGCCATTAAACAATTACACAAGACAGATACAATGGAGAGCCAAGGGGTTCATCATACGAGCGCTCATCATACTCAACTGCCACCAAGATCCTGAGATGTGCTCCACTCTCAGCGATGAGTGCATGAAGAATACCTGGGTTGGTGCTGGAGCTGGAGGGTGGGGGTCAGCAGACGATGGAGAAGGTTGGAGTAGATATTGAGAAGGTTGGAGTAGATATTGAGAAGGTTGGAGTAGATATCTAAAGGTGGCATTCAGCCATTTTCTAGGTCACAAGTCACCAAACATTGCCCACTAGTTGGCATCATTCAGAAATAACCATGATCAGCTTGGCTTGGAAGACGACTGTACAAAAATCGAAGGCCGGACTCATTCTGTACAGAAAACAGAAGACATTAAACCATTTACACAAGACAGATACAATGGAGAACCAAGGGGTTCATCATACGAGCGCTCATCATACTCAACTGCCCCCAAGATCCTGAGATGTGCTCCACTCTCAGCGATGAGTGCATGAAGAATACCTGGGTTGGTGCTGGAGCTGGAGGGTGGGGGTCAGCAGATGATGGAGAAGGTTGGAGTAGATATCTAAAGGTGGCATTCAGACATTTTCTAGGTCACAAGTCAACAAACATTGCCCATTAGTTGGCTGCATTCAGACATAACCGTGGTTAGCTTGGCTTGGAAGCCGACTGTACAAAACATCGAAGGCCGGACTCATTCTGTACAGAAAACAGAAGTCACTAAACAATTACACAAACAGATACAATGGAGAACCAAGGGGTTCATCATACGAGCGCTCATTATACTCAACTGCCCCCAAGATCCTGAGATGTGCTCCACTCTCAGCGATGAGTGCATGAAGAATACCTGGGTCCGTGGTGGGGCTGGAGGTTGGGGGTCAGCAGATGATGGAGAAGGTTGGAGTAGATACCATCACCGACCAATCATTAGGTAGTTGTATGGAGAAGAGGACAACGTGATGATGTATATACCCTGATACTGGAGGTACCATCACCGACCAATCGTTAGGTAGTTGTATGGAGAAGAGGACAATACAACTACCATACCATACAACTACCTAACGATTGGTCGGTGATGGTACCTCCAGTATCAGAGTATACACATCATCACGTTGTCCTCTTCTCCATACAACTACCTAATGATTGGTCGGTGATGGTACCTCCAGTATCAGGGTATATACATCATCACGTTGTCCTCTTCTCCATACAACTACCTATTGATTGGTCAGTGATGGTACCTCCAGTATCAGAGTATATACATCATCACGTTGTCCTCTTCTCCATACAACTACCTAGTGATTGGTCAGTGATGGTACCTCCAGCATCAGAGTATATACATCATCACGTTCTCCTCTTCTCCATACAACTACCTAATGATTGGTCGGTGATGGTACCTCCCGCATCAGAGTATATACATCATCACGTTCTCCTCTTCTCCATACAACTACCTAACGATTGGTCGGTGATGGTACCTCCAGCATCAGAGTATATACATCATCACGTTGTCCTCTTCTCCTCCAGTATCAGAGTATATACATCATCACGTTGTCCTCTTCTCCATACAACTACCTAGTGATTGGTCGGTGATGGTACCTCCAGCATCAGGGTATATACATCATCACGTTGTCCTCTTCTCCTCCAGTATCAGAGTATATACATCATCACGTTGTCCTCTTCTCCATACAACTACCTAACGATTGGTCAGTGATGGTACCTCCAGTATCAGGGTATATCCTCTTCTCCATACAACTACCTAATGATTGGTCAGTGATGGTACCTCCAGTATCAGAGTATCGTCACATTGTTCTGAGACTCTATAGAGCAGCCATTGATCCATCATCCTGCTCCTCCTCTTCCCTGTATAGAATATTATTGAGAATTAGGGAAGAATTTGTTTATAGAAGTGATTACAGAGCAGAAAGTACCGAACGTTGGGTGTTCAGAGAAATCTTCACCAAAGCTGATTGTTTCCCAGAATAATATACAGCAGCCCTCCCCGTATGAGAATGTGTAACTGTAGACCCGGCATTAGCTGCTGCAGAAATATTTCATCAACGAGAAAAGAAGATAGAAAATCCAGATCAGAGAACAAACCATCAGACGGCCAAATCTCAGCTGATGAGAAAAGCAGAAAATTCCTCCCGTACAGGTCGGGGGTGTACAGGGTGACGTCTTCCTCTAATATGAGATCAGTCATAGCTTTGTAAGATGATGATCCCTCCACCTAGCAGGGCAAAGCTTGTCCACTTACCACCTCAAACACAACGTCATCTTTGGACACCAAGAGCATATTCTGCACTGGTTCTAAATGTCCAAAGCTGCAGGAGGCATCTCAGTGCCCATGACAAGGAGAGACAATCTCATTCTCTACCAGGAAAAGGCCAATAATAGCTGCTTCATGGTTCTGATAGTAAAGTATACTATGACTGATACCAGAGAGCGGGAGGTGATTGAGAAAGGTAACCCCAGAGGGAAAGGACCTCGGGCAGGGAGAACCAAGAGGCAGTCCAGAAGCATATTCTCTGAAGGTTACTGCAAAGTGTTCTCCAGATATAATGAAGGGGTGGATAATGAGGTGACTGTCCATGGTTGCCACTGATTGGAGAGGAGGACATTTATGAGGGATAGCGAAAATGAGGGTAACTTACAGAGGAGTGGAGGGATCAGCCACCCCAATCCATCTATTGGGACTAAGTACCCTACAGCGACAGGCCACCTTTATTCCAGGGCCAGTCCACAGAGCTCTGCAGTGTTGGCCTTTCTCAACCCATCTGCTGTCCACAGCACCCTTGTAATCTACAGCCTCTGCCAGCAGCAGATCAGACATAGTAAAAGTCCCAGTTTGGTAGAACAAGCATGGGGAAACACCTCAGAACTTGCACCTCAGTGAGACTAGGCTTGCTGACAGCCTGGGATCGAACCTGGTCCTTCTGCATTGGGAGGCAATGTCTCTTCTCACTGAGCTATCTGGAACGCTGGACAGCTCCCTTGACAATTCTTGGATAATCCTGCCTTGTGCCTTGATTTCTCTTGAACCTTGAACTCCTTGCTCCTCCCATGAACTTCCTATAAAAGCCATGTCCATACACTTCCTGGTTGCCAGATTATTGTGCCTTTCCAGCCAATATCCCGCTTACTGTTCCTGCTGCCGTCTTCATCTACATTACCGACCTTTGGCTTGCTACTGACTATGATTCTGCCTCATCCTATCTACTACCATTGGTGACCGACCCTTGGCTTGTTCCTGGACTACGATTCTGCCTCATCCCCATCTACTACCATTGGTGACTGACCCTTGGCTTGTTCCTGGACTACGATTCTGCCTCATCCCCATCTACTACCATTGGTGACCGACCCTTGGCTTGTTCCTGGACTACGATTCTGCCTCATCCCCATCTACTACCATTGGTGACCGACCCTTGGCTTGTTCCTGGACTACGATTCTGCCTCATCCCCATCTACTACCATTGGTGACCGACCCTTGGCTTGTTCCTGGACTACGATTCTGCCTCATCCCCATCTACTACCATTGGTGACCGACCCTTGGCTTGTTCCTGGACTACGATTCTGCCTTATCCTATCTACTACCATTGGTGACCGATCCTTGGCTTGTTCCTGGACTACGATTCTGCCTTATCCTATCTACTACCATTGGTGACCGACCCTTGGCTTGTTCCTGGACTACGATTCTGCCTCATCCCCATCTACTACCATTGGTGACTGACCCTTGGCTTGTTCCTGGACTACGATTCTGCCTCATCCTATCTACTACCATTGGTGACCGACCCTTGGCTTGTTCCTGGACTACGATTCTGCCTCATCCCCATCTACTACCATTGGTGACTGACCCTTGGCTTGTTCCTGGACTACGATTCTGCCTCATCCCCATCTACTACCATTGGTGACCGACCCTTGGCTTGTTCCTGGACTACGATTCTGCCTCATCCCCATCTACTACCATTGGTGACCGACCCTTGGCTTGTTCCTGGACTACGATTCTGCCTCATCCCCATCTACTACCATTGGTGACCGACCCTTGGCTTGTTCCTGGACTACGATTCTGCCTCATCCCCATCTACTACCATTGGTGACCGACCCTTGGCTTGTTCCTGGACTACGATTCTGCCTCATCCCCATCTACTACCATTGGTGACCGACCCTTGGCTTGTTCCTGGACTACGATTCTGCCTCATCCCCATCTACTACCATTGGTGACCGACCCTTGGCTTGTGACCGACTCCGCTTCTGTTTGATCCCTGAACTGTTTGATCCGCTTTTGGTTTCCAGCCTACTCATTCCCTGGTGGGGTGATCCTGAGATCTGTGACCTGGCATTCACATGCAGCCAAATCCATCTCCACCATTAGGAGCTCTGGGGAAGACCGGTGGATGCTTAGACCCCGCACCTCAGGTGAGCCTGCGTCATTCCCAGGGTGGGCCGCTGGTGTACCAACCCTGCTGGTTTCAGGTAAGCCTTGCAACTGCTGTAGCAACTGGTCTCTGAACCTGACCTTATATCGTGAGACTTGCCCACCTTCTCCTCATTCCTGACTTCCCACTTCTTACACCCTCTTCAGCATTGTGCTGCAACATCTATTGATGGAGAGGGAAGTCTCAAGAGGTCTCAGTTGCTTAGGATACACCATGCCAAATGGGGAAGAGGCTCATTAGGGCAACACTTGGGGGGGGGGGGGGGGGTCAAGCAAAGGCTTGAACCTCTGCAGAATTCTCCTTCACCCACCCCACCATGTCCAGCAGAATCCTTCCCCAGGCAGGTGCAGTCTGCTTTCTCCACTGTAGGTGGTGCTCCATTGGAGTGGTAATACAGCCTGGATAGGAAGTCAGGAGAAACTTGGCTTCTCTATGGTTTCCTGGGTCCTGGAGGCAGCGTTGTGGTTGGCTATGCTGCATCCAAATGGCTGTCTTGGGTCAACAGAGTCTTTATAGTCCCTGCCCCCAGGTTTTGGCGCCCATTTGCAAATTGGCTAGTGTAGGGAAAGAGCACCTGTCTGTCAGGGAAACCGATAAAAGTTTTGAGATGAGTTCAGGACTCGCAATCCTGTTCATAAGCCCCCCCTTTAGGACTGGACTGGCCAGGCCGTATTCCGCCCTCTGAAGACAGATGCTGCCAGTGTATCTCCTCTCGCTGCATCTCTGCATTGAACTGAACTGTCAGTGTTACCCTAAGCGGCGTTCTCTCGAATGTCATGCTTCTTTGGACCATTGGCAAGGTAGGATATGTGGTCCAGTATGCATGGATGCTCATAACCTTCATGGCACACCGGGTCAGTCTTCTGAAAGGAAGGATGCAAGATGGCGCCCACCACTGGAGCTGATGGTTTCTGCCACATGATAGTGCAGTCGCTTGAACCTCCTCCTCCTCCAAAAGCCCCCGTATTGGCCCTTCTAAGTCCAAAGGCCCCAAAGTTCAGTCAGTGCATTGTGGTTAGGATGGTGAACTCCGCCATGATTTCATGAACCTAGAACACCCAGGACCCACCAGGAACCTGGACCTCATCACTCTTCTGAAGGGAAGGATGCAAGATGGCGCCCACCACTGGAGCTGATGGTTTCTGCCACATGATAGTGCAGTCGCTTGAACCTCCTCCTCCTCCAAAAGCCCCCGTATTGGCCCTGCTAAGTCCAAAGGCCCCAAAGGTCAGTCAGTGCATTATGGTTAGGATGGTGAATTCCGCCATGATTTCATGAACCTAGAACACCCAGAAACCACCAGGAACCTGGACCTCATCACTCTTCTGAAGGGAAGGATGCAAGATGGCGCCCACCACTGGAGCTGATGGTTTCTGCCACATGATAGTGCAGTCGCTTGAACCTCCTCCTCCTCCAAAAGCCCCCGTATTGGCCCTTCTAAGTCCAAAGGCCCCAAAGTTCAGTCAGTGCATTGTGGTTAGGATGGTGAACTCCGCCATGATTTCATGAACCTAGAACACCCAGGACCCACCAGGAACCTGGACCTCATCACTCTTCTGAAGGGAAGGATGCAAGATGGCGCCCACCACTGGAGCTGATGGTTTCTGCCACATGATAGTGCAGTCGCTTGAACCTCCTCCTCCTCCAAAAGCCCCCGTATTGGCCCTGCTAAGTCCAAAGGCCCCAAAGGTCAGTCAGTGCATTATGGTTAGGATGGTGAATTCCGCCATGATTTCATGAACCTAGAACACCCAGAACCCACCAGGAACCTGGACCTCATCAGTCTTCTGAAGGGAAGGATGCAAGATGGCGCCCACCACTGGAGCTGATGGTTTCTGCCACATGATAGTGCAGTCGCTTGAACCTCCTCCTCCTCCAAAAGCCCCCGTATTGGCCCTTCTAAGTCCAAAGGCCCCAAAGTTCAGTCAGTGCATTGTGGTTAGGATGGTGAACTCCGCCATGATTTCATGAACCTAGAACACCCAGGACCCACCAGGAACCTGGACCTCATCACTCTTCTGAAGGGAAGGATGCAAGATGGCGCCCACCACTGGAGCTGATGGTTTCTGCCACATGATAGTGCAGTCGCTTGAACCTCCTCCTCCTCCAAAAGCCCCCGTATTGGCCCTGCTAAGTCCAAAGGCCCCAAAGGTCAGTCAGTGCATTATGGTTAGGATGGTGAACTCCGCCATGATTTCATGAACCTAGAACACCCAGGACCCACCAGGAACCTGGACCTCATCACTCTTCTGAAGGGAAGGATGCAAGATGGCGCCCACCACTGGAGCTGATGGTTTCTGCCACATGATAGTGCAGTCGCTTGAACCTCCTCCTCCTCCAAAAGCCCCCGTATTGGCCCTTCTAAGTCCAAAGGCCCCAAAGGTCAGTCAGTGCATTATGGTTAGGATGGTGAACTCCGCCATGATTTCATGAACCTAGAACACCCAGAACCCACCAGGAACCTGGACCTCATCAGTCTTCTGCACATTCCGGAACATTCCCTCTGTTCTTGTGATCTGGAGTAACAAGACTTGTAGAAATGTTTCGGATTACAGGTCAGAGGTGCGCAATTCCAAGATCACCAATTCCCATTCCTCCCCTCCACATGGCACAATCCTCGGCCCCGCCTCTGGCGAACAGATGCCGAATTCTCTCTGCCAGAGAGAGAGACGACATGTTTCCTCTACCTGCCATTAATTAAACAATGATTTATTTCATTCCCCGTGTGGAGAATTAATTGGAAACATCTCTGGGGGCCCGTCAGCTACTGTGCGGGGCCGCCTCTTCTGTTTTTCCACATTCCTCCATCTCCGTCTCAGCTAAATGTAACCAAATGTTCCCATTCTGTGTAGAATAACAGTGCCTCGTGCCTCCACGGGGGGAGCACAGGATTCCCAAAATGTGCCTTCAACAAAGTCAACCTCTGGACTGAGAATAGAGCATGCATTGTCCACGTGTCATAGACATTCTGATGTTGGTGGAACATTTACGTGGAGGTGGACCACCAATCAGGAACTGCGTCTGTGCTGGGGGGTGACGATGGTGAATTCTCACAAGGAGTCATTGAGCTACAGAGGTCTGCAATGACTGGAAGGTGGCATGTCCGGGGCTGGAGGCGATGGCCTTCTGTACCCCGGGAGAGGATGGGGTGTCCCGAGAGGAGAGCTGCCAGGACTCCGAAGAAGACAAAGAATGAACGGGTCACTCGGCACTGAGTTCCATACTACTTCCAGGTCAGGGGCTCAGAAAGGATTGAAGCCATAGGCTCAGCATGACAGCCATTATGGGAGGTCAGCAATGGCAGTTTCCTTCCAAAAACACAAACAATTCAATATGTCCTCCAGAGTCCGGTAATGTGTGCCGGAACCCTAAGAGCAGAAGAGGCTCCTCCCCTATAAAGGGCCCATATTATTCTCTAGACAAGGACCCTCCCCTATACAGAGCCCATATTATTCTCCAGACCAGGACCCTCCCCTATACAGGGCCTATATTATTCTCCAGACAAGGACCCTCTCCTATATAGGGCCCCCACTCCAATCCAGGGCCTGTGGAGTGACAGACGCCTGGGGAGAGTCTTCTGGGAAATGGAGGTGAGATGTACTAACAGTCGGCATACATGTGGGGAGACCTCTGACATTCCCGGAGGGACCCCCCCTCTACACTTGGCCCCCTCTCCTATATAGGGCCCCCACTCCAGTCCAGGGCCTGTGGAGTGACAGACGCCTGTGGAGAGTCTTCTGGGAAATGGAGGTGAGATGTACTAACAATCAGCATACATGTGGGGAGACCTCTGACATTCCCGGAGGGACCCCCCCTCTACACTTGGCCCCCTCTCCTATATAGGGCCCCCACTCCAGTCCAGGGCCTGTGGAGTGACAGAAGCCTGGGGAGAGTCTTCTGGGAAATGGAGGTGAGATGTACTAACAATCGGCATACATGTGGGGAGACCTCTGACATTCCCGGAGGGACCCCCCCTCTACACTTGGCCCCCTCTCCTATATAGGGCCCCCACTCTAGGGCCTGTGGAGTGACAGACGCCTGGGGAGAGTCTTCTGGGAAATGGAGGTGAGATGTACTAACAGTCGGCATACATGTGGGGAGACCTCTGACATTCCCGGAGGGACCCCCCCTCTACACTTGGCCCCCTCTCCTATATAGGGCCCCCACTCCAATCCAGGGCCTGTGGAGTGACAGACGCCTGGGGAGAGTCTTCTGGGAAATGGAGGTGAGATGTACTAACAGTCGGCATACATGTGGGGAGACCTCTGACATTCCCGGAGGGACCCCCCCTCTACACTTGGCCCCCTCTCCTATATAGGGCCCCCACTCTAGGGCCTGTGGAGTGACAGACGCCTGGGGAGAGTCTTCTGGGAAATGGAGGTGAGATGTACTAACAGTCGGCATACATGTGGGGAGACCTCTGACATTCCCGGAGGGACCCCCCCTCTACACTTGGCCCCCTCTCCTATATAGGGCCCCCACTCCAGTCCAGGGCCTGTGGAGTGACAGACGCCTGGGGAGAGTCTTCTGGGAAATGGAGGTGAGATGTACTAACAGTCGGCATACATGTGGGGAGACCTCTGACATTCCTGGAGGGACCCCCCCTCTACACTTGGCCCCCTCTCCTATATAGGGCCCCCACTCTAGGGCCTGTGGAGTGACAGACGCCTGGGGAGAGTCTTCTGGGAAATGGAGGTGAGATGTACTAACAGTCGGCATACATGTGGGGAGACCTCTGACATTCCCAGAGGGACCCCCCCCTCTACACTTGGCCCCCTCCCCTATATAGGGCCCCCACTCCAGTCCAGGGCCTGTGGAGTGACAGACGCCTGGGGAGAGTCTTCTGGGAAATGGAGGTGAGATGTACTAACAGTCGGCATACATGTGGGGAGACCTCTGACATTCCCGGAGGGACCCCCCCTCTACACTTGGCCCCCTCTCCTATATAGGGCCCCCTCTCCAGTCTAGGGCCTGTGGAGTGACAGACGCCTGGGGAGAGTCTTCTGGGAAATGGAGGTGAGATGTACTAACAGTCGGCATACATGTGGGGAGACCTCTGACATTCCCGAAGGGACTCCCCGTCTACACTTGGCCCCCTCTCCTATATAGGGCCCCCACTCCAGTCCAGGGCCTGTGGAGTGACAGACGCCTGGGGAGAGTCTTCTGGGAAATGGAGGTGAGATGTACTAACATGTGGGGAGACCTCTGACATTCCCGGAGGGACTCCCCCTCTACACTTGGCCCCCTCTCCTATATAGGGCCCCCTCTCCAGTCTAGGGCCTGTGGAGTGACAGACGCCTGGGGAGAGTCTTCTGGGAAATGGAGGTGAGATGTACTAACAGTCGGCATACATGTGGGGAGACCTCTGACATTCCCGAAGGGACTCCCCGTCTACACTTGGCCCCCTCTCCTATATAGGGCCCCCACTCCAGTCCAGGGCCTGTGGAGTGACAGACGCCTGGGGAGAGTCTTCTGGGAAATGGAGGTGAGATGTACTAACATGTGAGGAGACCTCTGACATTCCCGGAGGGACTCCCCCTCTACACTTGGCCCCCTCTCCTATATAGGGCCCCCACTCCAGTCCAGGGCCTGTGGAGTGACAGACGCCTGGGGAGAGTCTTCTGGGAAATGGAGGTGAGATGTACTAACATGTGGGGAGACCTCTGACATTCCCGGAGGGACTCCCCCTCTACACTTGGCCCCCTCTCCTATATAGGGCCCCCACTCTAGGGCCTGTGGAGTGACAGACGCCTGGGGAGAGTCTTCTGGGAAATGGAGGTGAGATGTACTAACATGTGGGGAGACCTCTGACATTCCCGGAGGGACTCCCCCTCTACACTTGGCCCCCTCTCCTATATAGGGCCCCCACTCTAGGGCCTGTGGAGTGACAGACGCCTGGGGAGAGTCTTCTGGGAAATGGAGGTGAGATGTACTAACATGTGGGGAGACCTCTGACATTCCCGGAGGGACTCCCGCACACTTTCTATGCAGCTTCCAAGAAGTCACCACATCTCTGATGACTTCCAGATGACAGCCGTGTGTTGGGCTCACGAAGCAGAAATGTGACGGCTGGGAAAATCCCACAGCTGGGAGGATAAACACGTCCTGCACTTCCCCGCAGGAGGAACACTGGGAGAGCCGGAGGGCCACGTTCAACGTTTACAGTCAAATTACCCCAAAAAAACAATAAAATTTAATGAGCAGAAAAGCCCATTTCAGCCGACAATGCAGAACTGTGAACCGTAGCATGTGTTATACTTCGGGGTCTTCTATGGTCCGCATGACATCCTCACTATGTATCAGAGGGGACAACGGCTCAGAGGCTGAAGGTTTCCACCCCGGCCAATGACCTCTTCCTCCGTGGTCAGGTGTGACATCACTGGTTCTCATTCTACGCTTTTCAATATATTAGTTATCAGCACTGGGAACCCGGAACTACCAGGTCATGGTTGAGTACCAGCGTGGACATCTCTGGAGTGTTTTGTTTCTATTCTACAATGACCCCCAAGACTTTACCCCCCCCCCTACGAGAGCACACCATCCCTCAATATTAACCCATGCCAACCCCAGTGTCAGCCTACCAGAAGCCCCTATTCTGCTTCATACTCACCTCATCCCTTGTTGGGACCTCTGTGCTCCTATCATTCATACCAATCCCACGGGGCCAAGTCCTGGCCAAGATGGAATGGAGAAGACTTAACCGGGACATCAACTGAACAGAACATCTAAGTCACACATATACATTCCATCTGTATCTCAAGGTCTCCTTTCCCAGCTGATACCTTATCCCCAATATTCAGGGGTATATATATACAGTATATATAAGGGGTCTCCACACTGCGGCCCTTTGCTAGCCTTTAACTGGCCCTTGGGGCACTATTCCTCCCAATGACACCAATGATGGGGCACTATTCCTCCCATTGACACCAATGATGGGGCACTATTCTTCCCACTGATAGAAACGATGGGGCACTATTCCTCCCACTGACACCAATGATGGGGCACTATTCCCCCCACTGACACCAATGATGGGGCACTATTCCCCCCACTGACACCAATGATGGGACACTATTCCTCCCACTGACACCAATGATGGGGCACTATTCCTCCCACTGACACCAATGATGGGGCACTATTCCCCCCACTGACACCAATGATGGGGCACTATTCCTCCCACTGATACCAATGATGGGACACTATTCCTCCCACTGACACTAATGATGGGGCACTATTCCTCCCACTGACACCAATGATGGGGCACTATTCCTCCCACTGACACCAATGATGGGGCACTATTCCTCCCACTGACACCAATGATGGGGCACTATTCCTCCCACTGACACCAATGATGGGGCACTATTCCTCCCACTGACACCAATGATGGGGCACTATTCCTCCCACTGATACCAATGATGGGACACTATTCCTCCCACTGACACTAATGATGGGGCACTATTCCTCCCACTGATACCAATGATAGGACACTATTCCTCCCACTGACACCAATGATGGGGCACTATTCTTCCCACTGATAGAAACGATGGGGCACTATTCCTCCCACTGACACCAATGATGGGGCACTATTCCTCCCACTGACACCAATGATGGGGCACTATTCCTCCCACTGACACCAATAATGGGGCACTATTCCTCCCACTGACACCAATGATGGGGCACTATTCCTCCCACTGACACCAATGATGGGGCACTATTCCTCCCACTGACACCAATGATGAGGCACTATTCCTCCCACTGACACCAATGATGGGGCACTATTCCTCCCACTGATACCAATGATGGGGCACTATTCCCCCCACTGACACCAATGATGGGACACTATTCCTCCCACTGACACCAATGATGGGGCACTATTCCTCCCACTGACACCAATGATGGGGCACTATTCCTCCCACTGATACCAATGATGGGACACCATTCCTCCCACTGACACCAATGATGGGACACTATTCCTCCCACTGACACCAATGATGGGGCACTATTCCTCCCACTGACACCAATGATGGGGCACTATTCCTCCCACTGACACCAATGATGGGACACTATTCCTCCCACTGATACCAATGATGGGACACTATTCCTCCCACTGACACTAATGATGGGGCACTATTCCTCCCACTGATACCAATGATGGGGCACTATTCCTCCCACTGACACCAATGATGGGACACTATTCCCCCCACTGACACCAATGATGGGACACTATTCCTCCCACTGACACCAATGATGGGGCACTATTCCTCCCACTGACACCAATGATGGGGCACTATTCCTCCCACTGATACCAATGATGGGACACTATTCCTCCCACTGACACCAATGATGGGACACTATTCCTCCCACTGACACTAATGATGGGGCACTATTCCTCCCACTGACACTAATGATGGGGCACTATTCCCCCCACTGACACCAATGATGGGACACTATTCCTCCCACTGACACCAATGATGGGGCACTATTCCTCCCACTGACACTAATGATGGGGCACTATTCCCCCCACTGACACCAATGATGGGACACTATTCCTCCCACTGACACCAATGATGGGGCACTATTCCTCCCACTGACACCAATGATGGGGCACTATTCCTCCCACTGATACCAATGATGGGACACCATTCCTCCCACTGACACCAATGATGGGACACTTTTCCTCCCACTGACACCAATGATGGGGCACTATTCCTCCCACTGATACCAATGATGGGACACTATTCCTCCCACTGACACCAATGATGGGGCACTATTCCTCCCACTGACACCAATGATGGGGCACTATTCCTCCCACTGACACCAATGATGGGGCGCTATTCCTCCCACTGACACCAATGATGGGACACTATTCCTCCTACTGATAGAAACAATTGGGCACTACTCTTCCTATGAAGATCACATCAACTGGCTGATGATCACACAGGAGGACCGAAGATCACATAATGGGTGAAAGATCACATGGAAGGGCTGAAAAGCACATGAAAAGGTTCAAACTCATATGAAAGGGTAGATGATCACATGGGAGGGCTGAAGATCTAACGGAAGAGTTGAAGATCACAAGGAAGAGTTGATGATCACATGGAAGGGCTGTAAATCACATGGAAAGGTTCAAACTCATATGGAAGGATAGAAGATCACATGGGAGGGCTGAAGATCTAACATAAGACTTCAAGATCACATTGGAGGGCTGAAGATCTAACATAAGACTTCAAGATCACATGGGAGGGCTGAAGATCTAACATAAGACTTCAAGATCACATTGGAGGGCTGAAGATCTAACATAAGACTTCAAGATCACATGGGAGGGCTGAAGATCTAACATAAGACTTCAAGATCACGTGGGAGGGCTGAAGATCTAACATAAGACTTCAAGATCACATGGGAGGGTTGAAGATCACATGTTTGGGCTTAAGATCACATGAAAGGATTGAAGATCACATGGAAGGTTAACGATTACAAGGAAGGGTTGAAGATCTAACAGAATAATTAAAGATCACATATGAGGGTGGAAGATCACACGGAATAGTTGAAGATTACATGGGAGGGTTGAAGATCACACGGAATAGTTGAAGATTACATGGGAGGGTTGAAGATCACATGGGAGAGGTGAAGTTTACACACAAGGGCTGCAGATCACATGGGAGGGCTGAAGATCTAACAGAAGAGTTCAAGATCACATGGGAGGGTTGAAGATCACAAGGAAGGGTTGAAGATATCATAGAAGAGTTGAAGATCTAACAGAATAATTAAAGATCACATGTTTGGGCTGAAGATCACATGAATGGGTTGAAGATCACATGGAAGGTTAACGATTACAAGGAAGGGTTGAAGATCTAACAGAATAATTAAAGATCACATATGAGGGTTGAAGATCACACGGAATAGTTGAAGATTACATGGGAGGGTTGAAGATCACATGGAATAGTTGAAGATTACATGGGGGGGTTGAAGATCACATGGGAGAGGTGAAGTTTACACACAAGGGCTGCAGATCACATGGGAGGGCTGAAGATCTAACAGAAGAGTTCAAGATCACATGAAAGGGTTGAAGATCACAAGGAAGGGTTGAAGATATCATAGAAGAGTTGAAGATCTAACAGAATAATTAAAGATCACATGTTTGGGCTGAAGATCACATGAATGGGTTGAAGATCACATGGAAGGTTAATGATTACAAGGAAGGGTTGAAGATCTAACAGAATAATTAAAGATCACATATGAGGGTTGAAGATCACATGAATGGGTTGAAGATCACATGGAAGGTTAACGATTACAAGGAAGGGTTGAAGACCTAACAGAATAATTAAAGATTACATGGGAGGGTTGAAGATCACATGTTTGGGCTGAAGATCACATGAAAGGTTGAAGATCACATGGAAGGTTAATGATTACAAGGAAGGGTTGAAGATCTAACAGAATAATTAAAAATCACATGGGAGGGTTGAAGATCACACGGAATAGTTGAAGATTACATGGGAGGGTTGAAGATCACATGGGAAAGGTGAAGTTTACACACAAGGGCAGCAGATCACATAAGAGGGCTGCAAGACACGTAGGAGGCCTGAAGAACAGATGGGATGGCTGCAGATCACATGGAAGAGTTGAAGATCACATGAGAGAGATGCAGATCACATGCAAGTTCTGCAAATCATGTAGAAGGACTGGAGAAAAGATGGAAGGGCTGCAGATCACATGGAAGGGTAAAAGATCACATTGGAGGGCTGCAGTTCACAAGGGGGAGATGCAGATCACACGCAAGAGGCTCCAGATCTCATGGCAGGGATGGTGGAAATATAACATAGTTAAAGGCTACTTTACAGGACGAGGAACATCATTTGATGAATGAAGGACACTTGGGTGGCCTTAGGGCTGCATCTGAGGACCACAAAGGAGTGTTGTGGGCTCCATTAACTGTTTGGGGACATAAGATGCCTAGGGGCCACATGAGAGGGCTGGGAGCCACATGGAACAGTTGGGGGCATATTATAGAGTTGGGGGCCAGATATGAGGTCACAGAGCTAGTTTTTGGACCCTGTGACACCAGTTTGGCATTGCTTCTTAGCTGGTTTTCTGATTGTTGGAAAAGCAAAGAACTGAATTTATAATATCCAGCTAATCATACATAATCTACAAGAGGTCCAAGTATCCTGTACCCTCATCTGGGAAGCCTCGTGGTTTGGAGGTGATGGGGGGGGAGGGGGAATCACCAAGAGATGCAATCATTACAGAGCCCTGGAAATTGTGCTACCACTGTCAGCTCAGGACATCGAAGTTCTCAGAATTTCAGAATTTGGAGGCTGCTTTGCCCAGGAAGAAGATCAATTTCAGTTCTGACCCCAGAGTTGATGGTCTCGTTCCACTAATGAACACATTCACCTACATACTGTGTATCATAATGCTGTCATGTTGTTTTCCAGCACAAAATATCCAGATAAATGAGGAACATGTGTAGAAACCATTCAACGACTAACAAATGGGCTCCACAGGGGTCGGAGTTCCGGGCTGGACGAAGGCTGCATAATGGAGCTGCACAAGGCATTGCTGTTCTCTGCTCAGGTTATACCATGATGGAACTGTCTCCTGAAGGGTCATGTGAGGATATCAGAGGGGAGTTCCTGACTCTCAGGACCCTTTAACTGCTCAGTTCACAGTCACACGGCAAAGATAAACCATTTACACACACCAGAGGCAAATTACCCGATTGATTAAATCCATAATAGTGTGCAGGCGGCCAGGCATATGGGGGAACATATGTCCTAAATTACATCCCTAAATTTACTGTTTGAAGCTTTGCCAGGTCATTTAACGAGCTCAAAATCCGGAACTTTGTGATAACGAAGGCAAAAAAAAGCATAACACAGACGTCCCACATTCCAGATAGAAAAATCAAACCACAATTCACCCATACCGAGTGTTTTCTATATGCCCTCATAATTGTCTACATTGACTTCTGTCTGCTTCCGTGATGGTCACCCTAAAAATACAAAGCAGGTGCCGGAACTACCCACTCATCTGCTGCCCTTCACCGATATCTCCACCAACCCTACAAAGACTAGTCTTCTCTGCCAATCCCACCACCAAAATCTCTGATACATCTGATGCCCCTTTATGTCCCCCAGCGATATCGCCACCAACCCTACACAGACTGGTCTTCTCTGCCAATCCCACCACCAAAATCTCTGATACATCTGATGCCCCTTTCTGTTCCCCCAGTGATATCTCCACCAACCCTACACAGACTAGTCTTCTCTGCCAATCCCACCACCAAAATCTCTGATACATCTGATGCCCCTTTCTGTTCCCCCAGTGATATCTCCACCAACCCTACACAGACTAGTCTTCTCTGCCACTCCCACCGCCAAAATCTCTGATACATCTGATGCCCCTTTCTGTTCCCCCAGTGATATCTCCACCAACCCTACACAGACTAGTCTTCTCTGCCAATCCCACCACCAAAATCTCTGATACATCTGATGCCCCTTTCTGTTCCCCCCAGTGATATCTCCACCAACCCTACAAAGACTGGTCTTCTCTGCCAATCCCACCACCAAAATCTCTGATACATCTAATGACCCTTTCTGTTCCCCCAGTGATATCTCCACCACCCCTACACAGACTGGTCTTTTCTGCCAATCCCACCACCAAAATCTCTGATACATCTGATATGTTCCCCCAGTGATATCTCCCCAGCTGTCCCCCAGCAATATCTCCACCACCCCTACACAGACTATTTTTCTCTGCCAATCCCACCGCCAAAATCTCTGATACATCTGATGCCCCTTTATGTCTCCCCAGTGATATCTCCACCAACTCTACAAAGACTGGTCTTCTCTGCCAGTCCCACCACCAAAATCTCTGATACATCTGATGACCCTTTCTGTTCCTCCAGTGATATCTCCACCAACCCTACACAGACTAGTCATCTGTATCAATCACTCCACCCAGACTCCTACCCATCTGGTGCTCCTCTCTGCCTATCCCTCAACCAAGATGCTTTCCCAGTCTGCTGCTCCCCTCTATCAATTCCCCAACTGTCAGTGCCATCTAGTGCAGTTCATTTTCCCACACCCCCTCAGATAATTCCACACTTCTGCTGCAGCCTCAGCTTGGCCATCTGCGTTTCCATCTATTCTGTAAATTTTCGGTCATGTAGGTCACATGTATGTCAGAATCTTATCTTCCAGGTCATTCTCTTCATTCCTCTTTTACAGTTTCCAGGCACTTTTCTGACAAGTTGTGTTTGTATCTGTTGAGTGTTTCCTGATCTTAGCAGACATGGGAGTGTATGGTGATGGGGGAGAGATAATAGGTCTGTGTGCCACAATTATCTCCTTCCCCAGAGAGAACACCTTCATGTGTCATGTCTATCTCCTTCCCTAGGGGAATGCACATTAATTTCCTTCCCCACAGAAAGCACCTCTCTGCGTCACATTAATTTCCTTCTCCAGAGAAGACGCATGTGTTGATCACATTTACTGCATCTCCTTCCCTCGCGAAAACACTTCTGTGTGTGTCACATTTAAATCCTTCCCCAGAGATAACACCTCGTTGCCTCATATTCATTTCTTTAACCAGAGAAAACATCTTTATGTTGTCACATTGATCTCCTTCCCCTGGCTTGGAAATGCCACTTTTCTCAATATCTTTCTTCGAATGGCGGAATCATTTCCGTGTGTCATTAGTGTTGGACCTTTCGAAGAGTTTTCAGAATAAACAAGGTATTTGGTAAAGTCTGGAAATATGAAGGTGACAGTAGAAGATTGGGTCACATAGCTCTGTACTATGGAGGCAAATGGACATCACAATCATGGAGGATGTTCCTCATGAACTGAGAAGAATTAGTATGACCATCTGGGCTCCAGTAACATGGCCATGTAGATGGGTCACATAGCTACATATGGACATCACAATCATGGAGGATGTTACTCACGGACTGTGAAGAATTAGTATGACCATCTGGGCTCCAGTAACATGGCCATGTAGATGGGTCACATAGCTCCAAATGGACATCACAATCATGGAGGACGTTCCTCATGGACAGGAAATAATTAGTATGACCATCTGGGCTCGAGTAACATGGCCATGTAGATGGGTCACATAGCTACAAATGGACATCACAATCATGGAGGATGTTCCTCATGGACAGGAAATAATTAGTATGACCATCTGGGCTCGAGTAACATGGCCATGTAGATGGGTCACATAGCTACAAATGGACATCACAATCATGGAGGATGTTCCTCATGGACAGGAAATAATTAGTATGACCATCTGGGCTCCAGTAACATGGCCATGTAGATGGGTCACATAGCTACAAATGGACATCACAATCATGGAGGATGTTCCTCACAGACTGAGAAGAATTAGTATGACCATCTGGGCTCCAGTAACATGGCCATGTAGATGGGTCACATAGCTACAAATGGACATCACAATCATGGAGGATGTTCCTCATGGACTGAGAAGAATTAGTATGACCATCTGGGCTCCAGTAACATGGCCATGTAGATGGGTCACATAGCTACAAATGTACATCACAATCATGGAGGACGTTCTTCATGAACTGTGAAGAATTAGTATGACCATCTGGGCTCCAGTAACATGGCCATGTAGATGGGTCACATAGCTACAAATGGACATCACAATCATGGAGGATGTTCCTCATGGACTGAGAAGAATTAGTATGACCATCTGGGCTCCAGTAACATGGCCATGTAGATGGGTCACATAGTTACAAATGGACATCACAATCATGGAGGACGTTCTTCATGAACTGTGAAGAATTAGTATGACCATCTGGGCTCCAGTAACATGGCCATGTAGATGGGTCACATAGCTACAAATGGACATCACAATCATGGAGGACGTTCCTCATGGACTGAGAAGAATTAGTATGACCATCTGGGCTCCAGTAACATGGCCATGTAGATGGGTCACATAGCTACAAATGGACATCACAATCATGGAGGACGTTCCTCATGGACTGAGAAGAATTAGTATGACCATCTGGGCTCCAGTAACATGGCCATGTAGATGGGTCACATAGCTACAAATGGACATCACAATCATGGAGGATGTTCCTCACGGACTGAGAAGAATTAGTATGACCATCTGGGCTCCAGTAACATGGCCATGTAGATGGGTCACATAGCTACAAATGGACATCACAATCATGGAGGATGTTCCTCATGGACTGAGAAGAATTAGTATGACCATCTGGGCTCCAGTAACATGGCCATGTAGATGGGTCACATAGCTACAAATGGACATCACAATCATGGAGGACGTTCTTCATGAACTGTGAAGAATTAGTATGACCATCTGGGCTCCAGTAACATGGCCATGTAGATGGGTCACATAGCTACAAATGGACATCACAATCATGGAGGATGTTCCTCATGGACTGAGAAGAATTAGTATGACCATCTGGGCTCCAGTAACATGGCCATGTAGATGGGTCACATAGTTACAAATGGACATCACAATCATGGAGGACATTCTTCATGAACTGTGAAGAATTAGTATGACCATCTGGGCTCCAGTAACATGGCCATGTAGATGGGTCACATAGCTACAAATGGACATCACAATCATGGAGGATGTTCCTCATGGACTGAGAAGAATTAGTATGACCATCTGGGCTCCAGTAACATGGCCATGTAGATGGGTCACATAGCTACAAATGGACATCACAATCATGGAGGATGTTCCTCACGGACTGAGAAGAATTAGTATGACCATCTGGGCTCCAGTAACATGGCCATGTAGACAGGGTCACATAGCTACAAATGGACATCACAATCATGGAGGGTGTTCTTCATGGACAGGAAAGAATTAGTATGACCATCTGGGCTCCAGTAACATGGCCATATAGATGGATCACATAGCTACAAATGGACATCACAATCATGGAGGATGTTCCTCATGGACAGGAAATAATTAGTATGACCATCTGGGCTCCAGTATCATGGCCATCTAGATGGGTCACATAGCTCCAAATGGACATGACAGTCATTGAGGGTGTTCCTCAAGGATAGGAAAGAATTAGTATGACCATCTGGGCTCCAGTATCATGGCCATCTAGATGGGTCACATAGCTCCAAATGGACATCAGCGGTCACTCAGGTCCAGGTAAGGGTAGGTCATCACTGGTGCAGGACAGGAGGGCCCAAACCATCCAGGGGTAGTTGTTTTCCTGCAGTTGACATGAGACCCACAGGAAACGTAGATTCCCAGTGACTTTGGACTTGGTGTGTCCTATCGATGAGTGTTTGGACTGCTGGCCAAGCGGGTGACGTGCCAGTACTCCAACACTAGGTAGGTGAATATACACGTCTGATCAGAGCTAGAGACGATCGTCCATGGGATCCCTAATGGACCTTCCTGAGGGCCAGGCAATAACCCCCCCCCCCCCAGCATGTACATTATATAAGGCACACAACATTCTCTGCTGGGGAATCCCTGCCGGGGAATCAATCTCCGTCATATAAAACACACAGACCCAGAAGATTCTCCACAAGTGAATGTTCGGCCAGATTTGTTGCTCTATAAATATGTCCCTGAGGGGTCCACCATCTGCTGAGGATGAGGGGGGGGGGGAGGGGCAGCATAGCAGCCTTGTATGAAGTGGACTGACCCTTGAAGCAATGAATTCCCACAAACTGTGTGGGAAGTGAGGAGTTGGGAGGCGCTGGGCCCAAGAGCTGACAGTCTGAAGTGGCGGCTGTCGCCGTACCGCCTGGCGTTCTCTCCGAGATGCCCGGCCTGCGGTTGGAGATCTCTTGTGTCAGTAAACAGCGGTTGGGGTGAGTGACCGGGACAATTATAGGCTGTGCCTAGGTCTCCAGAAACCAGAGTGTCCCCTGAGGGCCCCGGGCTCCAGCCGCAGCAGATGTTGCCGTCATTTTTCTCTGACCCTTCTCTGTAATTGTTCTGGGTGCCGGCTCCGGCTGGGGGAAGGGAAGAGCTCCGGGACAGAAATATTTCTTCTCTACACAAAGCTGCAAATTGTGGGGCTGCAGAGCTGGAGGCAGAGGAGATGGAGGAGAGGAGATGGAGGCAGAGGAGATGGAGGAGAGGAGATGGAGGCAGAGGAGATGGAGGAGAGGAGATGGAGGCAGAGGAGATGGAGGAGAGGAGATGGAGGAGAGGAGATGGAGGAGAGGAGATGGAGGCAGAGGAGATGGAGGAGAGGAGATGGAGGCAGAGGAGATGGAGGGGAGGAGATGGAGGAGACGAGATGGAGGAGAGGAGACAGAGGAGAGGAGACGGAGGAGAGGAGACGGAGGCAGAGGAGACAGAGGAGAGGAGACGGAGGCAGAGGAGACGGAGGAGAGGAGACGGAGGAGACGAGACGGAGGCAGAGGAGACGGAGGAGAGGAGACGGAGGAGAGGAGATGGAGGCAGAGGAGATGGAGGAGAGGAGATGGAGGAGAGGAGATGGAGGAGAGGAGATGGAGGCAAAGGAGATGGAGGAGAGGAGATGGAGGCAGAGGAGATGGAGGAGAGGAGATGGAGGCAGAGGAGATGGAGGAGAGGAGATGGAGGCAGAGGAGATGGAGGAGAGGAGATGGAGGCAGAGGAGATGGAGGAGAGGAGATGGAGGAGAGGAGATGGAGGAGACGAGATGGAGGAGAGGAGATGGAGGAGAGGAGATGGAGGAGAGGAGATGGAGGCAGAGGAGATGGAGGAGAGGAGATGGAGGCAGAGGAGATGGAGGAGAGGAGATGGAGGCAGAGGAGATGGAGGAGAGGAGATGGAGGAGAGGAGATGGAGGAGAGGAGATGGAGGCAGAGGAGATGGAGGAGAGGAGATGGAGGAGAGGAGATGGAGGAGAGGAGATGGAGGCAGAGGAGATGGAGGAGAGGAGATGGAGGAGAGGAGATGGAGGAGACGAGATGGAGGAGAGGAGATGGAGGAGAGGAGATGGAGGAGAGGAGATGGAGGCAGAGGAGATGGAGGAGAGGAGATGGAGGCAGAGGAGATGGAGGAGAGGAGATGGAGGCAGAGGAGATGGAGGAGAGGAGATGGAGGAGAGGAGATGGAGGCAGAGGAGATGGAGGAGAGGAGATGGAGGAGACGAGATGGAGGAGAGGAGATGGAGGAGAGGAGACGGAGGCAGAGGAGACGGAGGAGAGGAGACGGAGGCAGAGGAGACGGAGGAGAGGAGACGGAGGAGACGAGACGGAGGCAGAGGAGACGGAGGAGAGGAGACGGAGGAGAGGAGACGGAGGCAGAGGAGACGGAGGAGAGGAGACGGAGGAGACGAGATGGAGGCAGAGGAGATGGAGGAGACGAGATGGAGGAGAGGAGATGGAGGAGAGGAGATGGAGGAGAGGAGATGGAGGAGACGAGACGGAGGAGAGGAGACGGAGGAGAGGAGATGGAGGAAGAGGAGATGGAGGAGAGGAGATGGAGGAGAGGAGACGGAGGAGAGGAGACGGAGGAGAGGAGATGGAGGCAGAGAAGATGGAGGAGAGGAGATGGAGGAGAGGAGACGGAGGCAGAGGAGACGGAGGAGAGGAGACGGAGGCAGAGGAGACGGAGGAGAGGAGACGGAGGAGACGAGACGGAGGCAGAGGAGACGGAGGAGAGGAGACGGAGGAGAGGAGACGGAGGCAGAGGAGACGGAGGAGAGGAGACGGAGGAGACGAGATGGAGGCAGAGGAGATGGAGGAGACGAGATGGAGGAGAGGAGATGGAGGAGACGAGATGGAGGAGAGGAGATGGAGGAGAGGAGATGGAGGAGAGGAGATGGAGGAGACGAGACGGAGGAGAGGAGACGGAGGAGAGGAGATGGAGGAAGAGGAGATGGAGGAGAGGAGATGGAGGAGAGGAGACGGAGGAGAGGAGACGGAGGAGAGGAGATGGAGGCAGAGAAGATGGAGGAGAGGAGATGGAGGAGAGGGAGAAGACAATTTATATTATATATATGGAGGAGACACCAAGATCAAACATATATATATATAGGGAGGAGACACCGAGATCAAACATATATATATAGGGAGGAGACACCGAGATCAAACATATATATATATACGGAGGAGACACCGAGATCGAACATATATATATAGGGAGGAGACACCGAGATCGAACATATATATATAGGGAGGAGACACCGAGATCGAACATATATATATATAGGGAGGAGACACCAAGATCGAACATATATATAGGGAGGAGACACCAAGATCGAACATATATATATATAGGGAGGAGACACCGAGATCGAACATATATATATATAGGGAGGAGACACCGAGATCGAAGATATATATATATAGGGAGGAGACACCGAGATCGAACATATATATAGGGAGGAGACACCAAGATCGAACATATATATAGGGAGGAGACACCGAGATCGAACATATATATATAGGGAGGAGACACCGAGATCGAACATATATATATATATATATATAGGGAGGAGACACCAAGATCGAACATATATTTATATAGATATACGGAGGAGACAACAAGATCGAACATATATATATATATACGGAGGAGACACCGAGATCGAACATATATATATACGGAGGAGACACCGAGATCGAACATATATATATACGGAGGAGACACCGAGATCGAACATATATATATACGGAGGAGACACCGAGATCGAACATATATATAGGGAGGAGACACCGAGATCGAACATATATATAAGGAGGAGACACCGAGATCGAACATATATATATATATACGGAGGAGACACCGAGATCGAACATATTTATACGGAGGAGACACCGAGATTGAACATATATATAAGGAGGAGACACCGAGATCGAACATATATATATATATACGGAGGAGACACCAAGATCAAACATATACTGTATATAAGGAGGAGACACCGAGATCGAACATATATATATATATACGGAGGAGGCACCGAGATCGAACATATATATAGGGAGGAGACACCAAGATCGAACATATATATAAGGAGGAGACACCAAGATCGAACATATATATATATATATACAGAGGAGACACCAAGATCGAACATATATATATAGGGAGGAGACACCAAGATCGAACATATATATAGGGAGGAGACACCAAGATCAAACATTTAAATAAGGAGGAGACACCGAGATCGAACATATATATAAGGAGGAGACACCAAGATCGAACATATATATAGGGAGGAGACACCGAGATCGAACATATATATAGGGAGGAGACACCAAGATCGAACATATATATAGGGAGGAGACACCAAGATCGAACATATATATAGGGAGGATACACCAAGATCGAACATATATATAAGGAGGAGACACCGAGATCGAACATATATATAAGGAGGAGACACCGAGATCGAACATATATATATATATATATAGGGAGGAGACACCGAGATCGAACATATATATATATGGAGGAGACACCGAGATCGAACATATATATATATATATATACGGAGGAGACACCAAGATCGAACATATATATATATGGAGGAGACACCGAGATCGAACATATATATATAGGGAGGAGACACCAAGATCGAACATATATATAGGGAGGAGACACCAAGATCGAACATATATATAGGGAGGAGACACCAAGATCGAACATATATATAAGGAGGAGACACCGAGATCGAACATATATATAAGGAGGAGACACCGAGATGGAACATATATATAGGGAGGAGACACCAAGATCGAACATATATGTATATGGAGGAGACACCAAGATGGAACATATATGTATATGGAGGAGACACTGAGATCGAACATATATATATGGAGGAGACACCGAGATCGAACCTATATATATGGAGGAGACACCGAGATCGAACATATATATATATATGGAGGAGACACCAAGATCAAACATATATATATAGGGAGGAGACACCAAGATCGAACATATATATAGGGAGGAGACACCAAGATCGAACATATATATATATATAGGGAGGAGACACCAAGATCGAACATATATATATATAGGGAGGAGACACCGAGATCGAACATATATATAGGGAGGAGACACCAAGATCGAACATATATATATATATGGAGGAGACACCAAGATCAAACATATATATATAGGGAGGAGACACCAAGATCGAACATATATATAGGGAGGAGACACCAAGATCGAACATATATATATATATAGGGAGGAGACACCAAGATCGAACATATATATATATAGGGAGGAGACACCGAGATCGAACATATATATATATAGGGAGGAGACACCGAGATCGAACATATATATATATATGGAGGAGACACCAAGATCGAACATATATGTATATGGAGGAGACACTGAGATCGAACATATATATATGGAGGAGACACCGAGATCGAACATATATATAAGGAGGAGACACCGAGATCGAACATATATGTATACGGAGGAGACCAACGAACCTTTTATATACAGTAGTGGTGAAGTCCCCCCCTGGAGAATCGGGAATATACAGGACGGACAAGGAGTGAGCCGGCAGAACCCATTTCTTGTATTTCTTCTGGGTTTTCTATTCTGTAACTGAAGGTGATACCAGAATGGGCCAATCATAAAACAGAACACGGCCACACGTCAACCAATGACACGCCCCCTGGTCAATAGTCTTCACCCCCCTAGTCCTCAATCCTGTATAGCGCCCCCTTCAGCACCAATGGCAGCGCGCCGTCTTCTGTAATAGTTGTCTATGAGGCCCCCGAATTCTTGCCGGTGGTAGAGCCGCCTGTTTGTCTCGGCACAACGCCTCCAGGTCATGCAAAGCCTTTGGTGGTCTTCCATGAACCAAACGTCTGAGATCCCCCCAGAGCGACTCGATGATAAGAAGGTCAGGAGACTGTGATGGCCGCTCCAGAACCTGCCATCTTCTGTAATAGTTGTCTATGAGGCCCCCGAATACTTGCCGGTGGTAGAGCCGCCTGTTTGTCTCGGCACAACGCCTCCAGGCCATGCAAAGCCTTTGGTGGTCTTCCATGAACCAAACGTCTGAGATCCCCCCAGAGTGACTCGATGATAAGAAGGTCAGGAGACTGTGATGGCCACTCCGGAACCTTCACCGTTTTTCTGATGTAACCCCTGGAGGGTCAGCTTGGCCTTGTGCTCGGGGTCATTGTCCTGCTGGAACCACTGGAGGGACAGCTTGGCCTTGTGCTCGGGGTCTTTGTCCTGCTGGAACCCCTGGAGGGTCAGCTTGGCCTTGTGCTCGGGGTCTTTGTCCTGCTGGAACCACTGGAGGGTCAGCTTGGCCTTGTGCTCGGGGTCTTTGTCCTGCTGGAACCAATGGAGGGTCAGCTTGGCCTTGTGCTCGGGGTCATTGTCCTGCTGGAACCCCTGGAGGGTCAGCTTGGCCTTGTGCTGGGGGTGATTATCCTGCTGGAACCCCTGGAGGGTCAGCTTGGCCTTGTGCTGGGGGTGATTATCCTGCTGGAACCCCTGGAGGGTCAGCTTGGCCTTGTGCTAGGGGTCTTTGTCCTGCTGGAACCAATGGAGGGTCAGCTTGGCCTTGTGCTCGGGGTCTTTGTCCTGCTGGAACCAATGGAGGGTCAGCTTGGCCTTGTGCTGGGGGTGATTATCCTGCTGGAACCCCTGGAGGGTCAGCTTGGCCTTGTGCTCGGGGTCTTTGTCCTGCTGGAACCAATGGAGGGTCAGCTTGGCCTTGTGCTCGGGGTCTTTGTCCTGCTGGGAGGTCGAAGAACGTCCCATGGACAGAAGAATGCAGATTGTCTGCCAGGATTTTCTGATATCATGCTGCATTCATCTTATCATCGATTATCACAAGACTCCCCGTGCCTTTAGAGCTCACAGCCCCCTGAAACATCAGTGAGCCACCACCATGCTTCACAGTGGGGGTGGTGTTCTTGTGGCTGTTGAGCCCTCTCCATGGTTGTGACCATGAAGCTCTATTTTGGTCTCCTCACTCCAGATTACATTGTGCCAGAAGCTGTGAGGGGTGTCAAGGTGTCGTTGGGTACATTGTAACCTGGCTTGGAACAGTAAAGGCTTCTTGCTCACAACTCCACCGTTCAGCTCATTTTTGTTCACGTATCTTGGCTTGGCTTGGTATCAAGAGATCCCGGAATTTTCCACTTCTTAATAAGTGACTGAACAGCACTGACTGGCCTATTCAAGGCTTTGGGTATCTTTTTAGATCCTTTTCCATCTTGATGAAGTCCCATTCCCTTGTTACGCAGGTCTTTTGACAGTTCTTTTCTGCTCCCCATGGCTCAGTATCTATCCTGCTCAGTGCCTCCACGTGAGAGCCAACAAACCCATTAACTATTGATACCAAGACACTGACTGCAATGTAAGAAGCCACAGATGTGGGGGGCGGAGACTTCTGATCCGGGGTGGATACTTCTGATCCGGGGGCGGAGACTTCTGACCGGGGGCAGAGACTTCTGATCTGGGGGTGGAGACTTCTGATTGAGGGTGGAGACTTCTGATCGGGGGTAGAGACTTCTGACCCGGGGGGCGGAGCCTTCTGATCCAGGCCATTTGGGGGGTTTCTGGTATCATTAGGATTTACTATGTGATCATAAATGACGTCATATCATCACCATCCTTCAATAAACGACAGATTTCTGGCAGGATCAATCAGATTTTCATCATCAATGCGGGGTCCGGTCTGAGGAGGGATCGGGGGATGGGCACTGCCCTGGGGAACCTGCACAGGTATACAAATTCCATTCCGGGAGCGGTGATGTGTAAAGGCTTAAAATGGACCAATAAAAGGACTGGGGGTGTCCTAATCCTGGGGGTGTCCTAATCTTGGGGGTGTCCTAATCCTAGGGGTGTCCTAATCCTGGGGGTGTCCTAATCTTGGGGGTGTCCTAATCCTGGGGAAGGGGTATCCTAATCTTGGGGGTATCCTAATCTTGGGGGTGTCCTAATCCTGAGGGTGTCCTAATCCTGGGGAGGAGTGTCCTAATACTGAGGGGTGTCCTAATCCTGGGAGAGGAGTGTCCTAATCCTGGGGGTGTCCCAATCCTGGAGGAGGGGTGATCTAATCCTGGGAGAGGGGTGTCCTAATCTTGGGGGTGTCCTAATCCTGGGGAGGGGTGTCCTAATACTGAGGGGTGTCCTAATACTGAGGGGTGTCCTAATCCTGGGAGAGGAGTGTCCTAATCCTGGGGGTGTCCTAATCTTGGGGGTGTCCTAATCCTAGGGGTGTCCTAATCCTGGGGGTGTCCTAATCTTGGGGGTGTCCTAATCCTGGGGAAGGGGTATCCTAATCTTGGGGGTATCCTAATCTTGGGGGTGTCCTAATCCTGAGGGTGTCCTAATCCTGGGGAGGAGTGTCCTAATACTGAGGGGTGTCCTAATCCTGGGAGAGGAGTGTCCTAATCCTGGGGGTGTCCCAATCCTGGAGGAGGGGTGATCTAATCCTGGGAGAGGGGTGTCCTAATCTTGGGGGTGTCCTAATCCTGGGGAGGGGTGTCCTAATACTGAGGGGTGTCCTAATACTGAGGGGTGTCCTAATCCTGGGAGAGGAGTGTCCTAATCCTGGGGGTGTCCTAATCTTGGGGGTGTCCTAATCCTAGGGGTGTCCTAATCCTGGGGGTGTCCTAATCTTGGGGGTGTCCTAATCCTGGGGAAGGGGTATCCTAATCTTGGGGGTATCCTAATCTTGGGGGTGTCCTAATCCTGAGGGTGTCCTAATCCTGGGGAGGAGTGTCCTAATACTGAGGGGTGTCCTAATCCTGGGAGAGGAGTGTCCTAATCCTGGGGGTGTCCCAATCCTGGAGGAGGGGTGATCTAATCCTGGGAGAGGGGTGTCCTAATCTTGGGGGTGTCCTAATCCTGGGGAGGGGTGTCCTAATACTGAGGGGTGTCCTAATACTGAGGGGTGTCCTAATCCTGGGAGAGGAGTGTCCTAATCCTGGGGGTGTCCCAATCCTGGAGGAGGGGTGTCCCAATCCTGGGAGAGGGGTGTCCTAATCCTGGGGGTGTCCTAATCCTGGGGGAGGGGTGTCCTAATCCTGGGGGAGGGGTATCCTAATCCTATGTATATGTTGTACACGTGTTCCATGTCCTCTCCTCCAGTATATGTTGTACATGTGTTCTATGTTCTCTCCTCCGGTATATGTTGTACACGTGTTCCATGTCCTCTCCTCCGGTATATATTGTACACGTGTTCCATGTCCTCTCCCATGGTATATGTTGTACACGTGTTCCATGTCTTCTCCTCCGGTATATGTTGTACACGTGTTTTATGTCCACTCCTCCGGTATATGTTGTACACGTGTTCTATGTCCTTTCCTCCGGTATATGTTGTACACGTGTTCCATGTCCTCTCCTCCAGTATATGTTGTACACGTGTTCCATGTCCTCTCCTCCAGTATATGTTGTACACGTGTTCTATGTCCTCTCCTCCGGTATATGTTGTACACGTGTTCCATGTCCTCTCCTCCGGTATATGTTGTACACGTGTTTTATGTCCACTCCTCCAGTATATGTTGTACACGTGTTCCATGTCCTCTCCTCCAGTATATGTTGTACACGTGTTCTATGTCCTCTCCTCCGGTATATGTTGTACACGTGTTCTATGTCCTCTCCTCCGGTATATGTTGTACACGTGTTCCATGTCCTCTCCTCCAGTATATGTTGTACACGTGTTCTATGTCCTTTCCTCCGGTATATGTTGTACACGTGTTCCATGTCTTCTCCTCCAGTATATGTTGTACACGTGTTCTATGTCCTCTCCTATATGTTTCATACATCCACAGTCTGTCTTCTTCCCGCTTCTGCCTCTCCAGCAGTTTTACCTCCCGATATTCCCGGGTGGGGGAGGGCCGAAGTCTGGAACATGTTAGGGTTCCTCCATGTTGGGGGTGAGAAGGTTCATACAACAAAGGATCCTTGTCCTGACGTGTGCAGTCCATGTATAGGAAACGTTGTGGGAATCATATGTGGAAACATCTGGAGCCGCAGCTGGTGAACTCTTTACATGATGTTGTCCCGTGACGTGAGCCGGGCTGCGAGGGGTTAATGTCGGCACGTATGAAGAGACTTGGACCCTTCCCCGATTCCTCCCGTCTCTGTTTATCCCACATCCTAATATTAGCACAGCGATAGTGGCCCCTGGGGGGGGCGATGAGGTCATGTCTGTGTAACCCTCTCACTGCTGCCATCATGGAACTGTCTACATGTCTACAACCGTACACCGCCAAACACGCCTATCCACACGCAGCAAGGTCACATGGTTGTCTAGCTCAAACTAGGACTGTGAACTGGGGCCCACCGCTAGAGCCGATAACTGGGGCCCACCAATAGAGCCGATAACCGGGGCCCACCACTAGAGCCGATAACTGGGGCCCACCACTAGAGCCGATAACCGGGGCCCACCACTAGAGCCGATAACGGGGGCCCACCATTAGAGCCAATAACCGGGGCAAACCACTAGAGCCGATAACCGGGGCCCACCACTAGAGCAGAAACCGGGGCCCACCGCTAGAGCCGATAACCGGGGCCCACCACTAGAGCCGATAACCGGGGCCAACCACTAGAGCCGATAACTGGGGCCCACCACTAGAGCCGATAACCGGGGCCCACCACTAGAGCCGATAACCGGGGCCCACCACTAGAGCCGATAACGGGGGCCCACCATTAGAGCCGATAACCGGGGCCAACCACTAGAGCCGATAACCGGGGCCAACCACTAGAGCCGATAACCGGGCCAACCACTAGAGCCGATAACTGGGGCCCACCACTAGAGCCGATAACTGGGGCCCACCACTAGAGCCGATAACTGGGGCCCACCACTAGAGCCGATAACCGGGGCCTACCACTAGAGCCGATAACCGGGGCCCACCACTAGAGCAGAAACCGGGGCCCACCACTAGAGCCGATAACTGGGGCCCACCACTAGAGCCGATAACTGGGGCCAACCACTACAGCCGATAACCGGGGCCTACCACTAGAGCCGATAACCGGGGCCAACCACTAGAGCCGATAACTGGGGCCCACCACTAGAGCCGATAACTGGGGCCCACCACTAGAGCCGATAACCGGGGCCAACCACTAGAGCCGATAACTGGGGCCCACCACTAGAGCCGATAACCGGGGCCAACCACTAGAGCCGATAACTGGGGCCCACCACTAGAGCCGATAACTGGGGCCCACCACTAGAGCCGATAACCGGGGCCTACCACTAGAGCCGATAACCGGGGCCAACCACTAGAGCCGATAACTGGGGCCCACCACTAGAGCCGATAACCGGGGCCCACCACTAGAGCCGATAACCGGGGCCAACCACTAGAGCCGATAACTGGGGCCCACCACTAGAGCCGATAACTGGGGCCCACCACTAGAGCCGATAACTGGGGCCCACCACTAGAGCCGATAACTGGGGCCCACCACTAGAGCCGATAACCGGGGCCCACCACTAGAGCCGATAACCGGGGCCGACCACTAGAGCCAAAACCGGGGCCCACCACTAGAGCCGATAACTGGGGCCCACCACTAGAGCCGATAACCGGGGCCCACCACTAGAGCCGATAACTGGGGCCCACCACTAGAGCCGATAACCGGGGCCCACCACTAGAGCCGATAACCGGGGCCCACCACTAGAGCCGATAACCGGGGCCAACCACTAGAGCCGATAACTGGGGCCCACCACTGGAGCCGATAACCGGGGCCCACCACTAGAGCCGATAACTGGGGCCCACCACTAGAGCCGATAACCGGGGCCCACCACTAGAGCCGATAACCGGGGCCAACCACTAGAGCCGATAACCGGGGCCCACCACTAGAGCCGATAACCGGGGCCCACCACTAGAGCCAAAACTGGGGCCCACCACTACAGCCAAAAACCAGGGCCTACCACTAAAGCCAAAACGGGGGCCGACCACTAGAGCCGATAACCGGGGCCCACCACTAGAGCCAAAAACCGGGGCCCACCACTACAGCCAAAACCGGGGCCTACCACTACAGCCAAAACCTGGGCCCACCACTAGAGCCAAAACCGGGGCCCACCACTAGAGCCAAAACGGGGACCCACCACTAGAGCCGATAACCAGGGCGCACCACTAAAGCAGATAACCGGGGCCCACCACTAGAGCCAATACCAGGGCCCACCACTACAGCCAAAAAACAGGGCCTACCAATAGTGACAAAAACCGGGGCCCACCACTAGAGCCGATAACCGGGGCCCACCACTAGAGCTGATAACCGGGGCCCACCACTAGAGCCAAAACCGGGGCCCACCACTAGAGCCAAAACTGGGGCTACTAACACGTATCCACTACAGCCAAAACTGGGGTCCACCACTAGAACCAAAACCGGGGCCCACCACTAGAACCAAAAACCGGGGCCCACCACTAGAGCCAAAAACCGGAGCCCACCACTAAAGCTGAAAACTGGGGCCCATCACTAGAGCCAAAATCGGGGCCCTCCACTACAGCCAAAACCGGGGCCCACAACTACAGCCAAAAACCAGGGCCCACCTCTAGAGACAAAAACCGGGGCCCACCACCAGAGCTGAAAACTGGGGTCCACCACTAGAGCCGATAACCGGGGCCCACCACCAGAGCTGAAAACCGGGACCCACCACCAGAGCTGACAACCGGGGCCCATCACCAGAGCTGAAAACTGGGGCCCACCACCAGAGCTAAATACTGGGGCCCACCACTAAATCTGAAAACTGGGGCCCACCACTAGACCCGAAAACTGGGGCCCATCACTAGAGCCGAAAACTGGGGCCCACCACTAGACCCGACAACTACAGCTATCATTAGAGGTTTATAACAAAGGCCACTAACCAGGACCGACAACTAGAGCTGAGACTAGGGGCCGACAACAAAGGCCACCAACTGGGACCGACAACTAGAGCTGAGACTAGGGGCCGACAACAAAGGCCACCAACTGGGACCGACAACTAGAGCTGACAACCAGGGGCCGACAACAAAGAGCACAAACTGGGATTGACAGCTAGAGCTGACAACCAGGGGCCGACAACAAAGGCCACCAACTGGGACCGACAACTAGAGCTGACAACCAGGGGCCGACAACAAAGGCCACCAACTGGGATCGACAACTAGAGCTGACAACCAGGGGCCAACAACAAAGGCCACCAACTAGAGCTGACACTAGGGGTTAACAACAAAGGCCACCAACTGGGACCGACCACTAGAGGTGACAACCAGGGGCCGACAACAAAGAATACCAACTGGGACCGACAACTAGAGCTAACAATCAGGGGCCGACAACAAAGGCCACCAACTAGAGCTGACACTAGGGTTTAACAACAAAGGCCACCAACTGGGACCGACCACTAGAGGTGACAACCAGGGGCCGACAACAAAGGCCAAATGGGACCGACAACTAGAGCTGACAACCAGGGGCCGACAACAAAGAGCACCAACTGGGACTGTTAACTAGAGCTGATAACCAGGGGCTGACAACAAAGGCCACCAACTGGGATCGACCACTAGAGTTGACAACCAGGGGCCGACAACAAAGAACACCAACTGGGATTGACAACTAGAGTTGACAACCAGGGGCCGACAACAAAAGCCAACTTGGACCGACAACTAGAGCTGACAACCAGGGGCCGACAACAAAAGCCAACTGGGACCGACAACTAGAGCTGACAACCAGGGGCCGACAACAAAGGCCAACTGGGACTGACAACTAGAACAAAGGCCACCAACTAGAGCTGACACTAGGGGTTAACAACAAAGGCCACCAACTGGGACCGACCACTAGAGGTGACAACCAGGGGCCGACAACAAAGAACTCCAACTGGGATCGACCACAAGAGGTGACAACCAGGGGCCGACAACAAAGAACACCAACTGGGATCGACCACTAGAGGTGACAACCAGGGGCCGACAACAAAGAACACCAACTGGGATCGACCACTAGAGGTGACAACCAGGGGCCGACAACAAAGAACACCAACTGGGACCGACCACAAGAGGTGACAACCAGATGCCAACAACAAAGAACTCCAACTGGGATCGACCACAAGAGGTGACAACCAGGGGCCGACAACAAAGAACACCAACTGGGACCGACCACTAGAGGTGACAACCAGGGGCCGACAACAAAGAGCACCAACTGGGATCGACCACTAGAGGTGACAACCAGGGGCCGACAACAAAGAACACCAACTGGGACCGACCACTAGAGGTGACAACCAGGGGCCGACAACAAAGAGCACCAACTGGGATCGACCACTAGAGGTGACAACCAGGGGCCAACAACAAAGAACACCAACTGGGATCGACCACAAGAGGTGACAACCAGGGGCCGACAACAAAGAACTCCAACTGGGATCGACCACAAGAGGTGACAACCAGGGGCTGACAACAAAGAACACCAACTGGGACCGACCACTAGAGGTGACAACCAGGGGCCGACAACAAAGAACACCAACTGGGACCGACCACTAGAGGTGACAACCAGGGGCCGACAACAAAGAACACCAACTGGGACCGACCTCTAGAGCTGACAACCAGGGGCCGACAACAAAGAACACCAACTGAGACCGACAACTAGAGCTGACAAACCAGGGGCCGACAACAAAGAACACCAACTGGGACCGACCACTAGAGGTGACAACCAGGGGCCGACAACAAAGAACACCAACTGGGACCGACCTCTAGAGCTGACAACCAGGGGCCGACAACAAAGAACACCAACTGGGACCGACCAGTGGAGGTGACAACCAGGGGCCGACAACAAAGAACACCAACTGGGACCGACCACAAGAGGTGACAACCAGGGGCCGACAACAAAGAACACCAACTGGGACCGACCACTAGAGGTGACAACCAGGGGCCGACAACAAAGAACACCAACTGGGACCGACCACTAGAGGTGACAACCAGGGGCCGACAACAAAGAACACCAACTGGGACCGACCAGTGGAGGTGACAACCAGGGGCCGACAACAAAGAACACCAACTGGGACCGACCACTAGAGGTGACAACCAGGGGCCGACAACAAAGAACACCAACTGGGATCGACCACTAGAGGTGACAACCAGGGGCCGACAACAAAGAACACCAACTGGGACCGACCTCTAGAGGTGACAACCAGGGGCCGACAACAAAGAACACCAACTGGGACCTACCACTAGAGGTGACAACCAGGGGCCGACAACAAAGAACACCAACTGGGACCGACCTCTAGAGCTGACAACCAGGGGCCGACAACAAAGAACACCAACTGGGACCGACCACTAGAGGTGACAACCAGGGGCCGACAACAAAGAACACCAACTGGAACCGACAACTAGAGGTGACAACCAGGGGCCGACAACAAAGAACACCAACTGGGATCGACCACTAGAGGTGACAACCAGGGGCCGACAACAAAGAACACCAACTGGGATCGACCACTAGAGGTGACAACCAGGGGCCGACAACAAAGAACACCAACTGGGACCGACCACTAGAGGTGACAACCAGGGGCCGACAACAAAGAACACCAACTGGAACCGACAACTAGAGGTGACAACCAGGGGCCGACAACAAAGAACACCAACTGGGATCGACCACTAGAGGTGACAACCAGGGGCCGACAACAAAGAACACCAACTGGGATCGACCACTAGAGGTGACAACCAGGGGCCGACAATACATTTTGTTCCAAATTGAAATTCAGACGCAGTTTTCGTTATTCTGAGATCTGAATGTATTTCCAAATTGCAATAGTAAGAAATTTAAATGAAACCGAAATAATGAAACAACATTTTGTCTGAAATTCAAATCTAATTAGAAAATAACAGAATAGAATAAAACAAAAAATAAAGGAATAGAATAGAAAAAACTCAGCAGTCTTCTGAAATTAAAATTTTGAAAAGAGTAGAATAGCATAGAAAGAAAAGCATAGAACAGAATAGAATATAAAATAATAGAATAGAACAGACAAGAATAGAATGGAAAAGAATAAAACAGAAAATAATAGAATAGAAAATTATAGAATATAAAAGAAAAGAATAGAATGACTATAGCCGTCTTCCAAATTTTTGATTCCAAAAAGAATGGAATAAAACAGAATAGAATAGAAAAGAATAAAACATAAAAGAATAGAATAGAATAAAAAAGAATAGAATAGAAAATAATAGAACAGAATACACTGTAAAAGACTAGAACTGAATGAATATTGCCATTTCCGAAATTGAAATTTCAAAAAGAATAGAATAAACAGAATAGAGTAGAATAAAATAGAACAGAATAGAATAGGAAAGCATACAATATAGAAGAACAGAACAGAAAAGAATAGAAGAGAAAAGAATAGAATAGAAAAGAATAGAATAGAACAGAGTAGAGAAGAATAGAACAGAGTAGAGAAGAATAGAGCAGAGTAGAAAAGAATAGAAAAGAATAGAACAGAGTAGAGAAGAATGGAAAATAATAGAACAGAGTAGAATAGGAAAGCATAGAATAGAATAGAAAATAACATAATAGAATAGAATAGAGTAGAATGACTATAGCCGTCTTCCAAAATTTAAATTCCAAAAAGAATGGAATAGAACAGAATAGAGTAGAATAAAATAGAACAGAATAGAATAGGAAAGCATACAATATAAAAGAACAGAACAGAAAAGAATAGAAGAGAAAAGAATAGAATAGAAAAGAATAGAATAGAACAGAGTAGAGAAGAATAGAACAGAGTAGAGAAGAATAGAAAAGAATAGAACAGAGTAGAGAAGAATAGAGCAGAGTAGAAAAGAATAGAACAGAGTAGAGAAGAATAGAAAATAATAGAACAGAGTAGAATAGGAAAGCATAGAATAGAATAGAAAATAACATAATAGAATAGAATAGAATGACTATAGCCATCTTCCAAAATTTAAATTCCAAAAAGAATGGAATAGAACAGAATAGAGTAGAATAAAATAGAACAGAATAGAATAGGAAAGCATACAATATAAAAGAACAGAACAGAAAAGAATAGAAGAGAAAAGAATAGAATAGAAAAGAATAGAATAGAACAGAGTAGAGAAGAATAGAAAAGAATAGAACAGAGTAGAGAAGAATAGAGCAGAGTAGAAAAGAATAGAACAGAGTAGAGAAGAATAGAAAATAATAGAACAGAGTAGAATAGGAAAGCATAGAATAGAATAGAAAATAACATAATAGAATAGAATAGAATAGAATGACTATAGCCGTCTTCCAAAATTTAAATTCCAAAAAGAATGGAATAGAACAGAATAGAGTAGAATAAAATAGAACAGAATAGAATAGGAAAGCATACAATATAAAAGAAAAGAACAGAAAAGAATAGAAGAGAAAAGAATAGAACAGAGTAGAGAAGAATAGAACAGAGCAGAGAAAAATAGAACAGAGTAGAGAAGAATAGAACAGAGTAGAGAAGAATAGAACAGAGTAGAGAAGAATAGAACAGAGTAGAGAAGAATAGAACAGAGTAGAGAAGAATAGAACAGAGTAGAGAAGAATAGAACAGAGTAGAGAAGAATAGGAAAGCAAAGAATAGAATAGAAAATAACAGAATAGAATAGAATGACTATAGCCGTCTTCCAAAATTTAAATTCCAAAAAGAATAGAATAGAACAGAATAGAATAGAAAATAGAGTGAAGCAGAAGAGAATAGAATAAAATAAAACAGAAAGAATATAACAATCTTCGGAAATTTGAATTTTGAAAGGAATAGAATAGAAAGAATATAACCAACTTGATAAATCCGAATTTCGATCAGAATAGAACCAACTATTCTTCGCCATGAATTCGGATCGATTCGATATTTTCCATTTGGATTTGAATACTTTGAACCCACGGGAGCGATTTGCACCCGGCTGAAATCGAATGAACGGAATAAAAGGGAACCGAACGAATTTGGCTGTGAAAGCTGCGAAGCAAAACGAGTGACTTAGCGAATCGTCGATCGAGGAATGTGTTGGTTCTGCACATGTCTGCCGGACGATCGATATATTTTTTTCACCCTGAAGGAAGTTTGTGTTTTCGAGGCGAGGATTGGGGAGTAATCCGAGGATTTCCCAGCCCGGGGTCGGCAGTCCATAGCTCAGTGTATGGGGCTGTCTATGGGTAGACCTTCTCTCCGGGGTCAGAAGCCGGGGAAGATATTTGGTGGACTAGGCAGGCCATAGACGGGTTGAAAATCAGACGATTTTTGCACTGTTAGTGGGTTGATTGGTCGGCCGTTTTTCGGGATTTTGGCACTTTTTTTTTCTTGCTACAGTTGGAAAAAAATCGGCTGATTTTGCCGATCAGCTGATTTTTGCAGCAATGATGGGCAAATCGGACGATCTTTTTACCAATAAAACATCTGCACATTAGCCGTGACCTGCAAGAAGAAGAAAAAAGAAAAAGAAAAAGAAGAAGAAAGAGAAAGAAGGAGAAGAGAAAGAAAAAAAAGAAGAAGAAGCAGAAGAGAAAGAAGAAGAGAAAGAAGAAGAAGAAGAGAAAGAGAAGAAGAAGAAGAGAAAGAAGAAGAGAAAGAGAAAAAGAAGAAGAGAAAGAAGAAGAAGAAGAAGCAGAAGAGAAAGAAGGAGAAGAAAAAGAAAAAAAAGAAGAAGAAGCAGAAGAGAAAGAAGAAGAAGAGAAAGAGAAAAAGAAGAGAAAGAAGAAGAAGAAGAAGCAGAAGAGAAAGAAGGAGAAGA